>NC_085140.1:419042875-419335421 GCF_024139115.2 Armigeres subalbatus | reverse complement strand
TGGAGTATTCGAGAGACGAGTGCTTAGGACCATCTTTGGCGGTGTGCAAGAAGACGGTGTGTGGCGGCGAAGAATGAACCACGAGCTGCTCAGCTCTACGGCGGACCCAGTATCCAGAAGGTAGCTTAAGGCGGAAGGGTACGATGGGCAGGGCAACCAGAACTGAGTTGCCAGACAGCAACCCTCAAAGATTATGTTCGCTTCCGATCCGGCAGGTACGAGACGGCGTGGAGCGCAACGAGCGAGATGGGCAGACCAGGTGCAAAACGGCTTGGTGAGCGTGGGCGCATTCGGGATGGAGAGATGCGGCCTCGAACCGTGTATTGGCGTCAAATTGTTGATTCAAGTTATCTGTTTAGATGTAGATAAATAAATGAATGAAAGATTTCAAATGAAGTTGAAAATAGAAACTAACCAGTTGTTTAAAAGAAGGAAAATTTACTTTTTCATCTCATCCGACAAATGCGTGCTTTAAGTAGGAGACGTTCACTGTTTCGAAGAGGTCCGCATAGATGTCGTTGCTTGACAGTTTCCCATGGAAATGCGCCAAACGCAACGCAAACGTACCCATGTGCCGGCCTCTTTATTCTGGGCTTGCTTCTTCTTTTCTTCTTCTTCAATGGCTCTACATTCCAACTGGAACTTGGCCTACCTTTTCAACTTAGTATTCTATTAGCATTCTCAGTTATTCATTGAAAGCTTTTCTATGCCAGCCATTGCATGAGTATGTATCTTGTGTGGCGAGTACAATGGATACACTATGCCCAGGGTGTCGAGAATGTTTCCAACCCGAAAACATTCTAGACCGGACCGAGAATCGAACTCGTCATCTCCGGATTGGCAATCCTTTGCTCGCAAGGCTACTGGAGACCCCATTCTGGGCTTGCACTTTTTAAAGGGTGTCCACCTTATTCCGGCAGATGCGTGCTTTAAATGAAGGGGCATTCCTTGCATTATTCTGTCAAGCACGCTTTATAGAAGGTGACATTTACCTCTAATCTTATTCCGGGCAAGTGCATATTTTGAAAGAAAAAATAATTTACTCTCTCGCCTTGTCCCGGGTAAGTGTATTTAGCGCATTAACATTATTTCTTACTGAAGACTGCAGGACATGTATTAAAGTTGAATAATTGCTTATACAGAAAGTCACATCACGTTTTCACAAATTTCTCGTGAAGCCAGACTTGCTTTCATTCTCTCCACTGGTCTCTATATAAGCACTCCTCTGGCAAGGTCTCTGGAATTCGGATTATCCTGAGCGCATATTGAGCTTATTGACAAATTTTATCATGTAAAAGTTATATGATCTTTAAGAGGATGTTCCACATATGCATCAACGTGAAAACCGCATTAAAATCCACAAACATGAAAATACACTTGAAAATGTAAATTTTGCATAGGCAAAATTATTATAAAATTTGAAGTTTATAGTTAGGGTTTTGACAAAACTGTTAAATTGTATATTGGGCACAATGTTTGTATTTTTTTTTTTTTTTTTCGAGAGGTGACCAGTTGTAGTCTTAATAGACTGGTATCTCGGCTGGTTCCATGTGATACACAATACTAGCAGACGACTCAAGCTATGTTGCTCACTAGGTCACTGCGGCCTGGGTTTGTATTGTATTCTTTCTATCTACAGTCTGTCAATTATAAACCGAACAAATAATGGAAGCTCAACATGTACATAGATGTTTTCTGAACAAGTAGTTAACATGTAAATTTAATTATTAGTTACTTGGAGCCGACATTCAATACCTAGTAGTAGTCTATGTTGACAACGGTGGTACTGTTGCCTTTCCAAGTAACAATTTCGTAAAGATGTAATGATATCATTCTGGTAGGGTAGTTTCAAAATAGATTAATTTAAGTACTATTGTAATAAATGGACACATTGAAGAGCTTCCTTATTTTAACACGGTTGAGTATCGGATGTTTGTCAATAGTCGTCGAGTTAATTGTATCCTATCAGTCACAGTCAATATGTTAAAGTTTGTAGTCTAATAGTGATCATTATACAAAATTTCTCCAGTTTTGTAATTTTTTATCAAGTTCTATTCCTTTTCTAATATTCAAACCTTTATTATTTATTAAAATAATGAGGTCTAAAATTCAGTTATTCAGATACAGGGTATACAATATTCAATATAATAGTGGATGAACGCATCATAAGGTCTATCCTCATTTCCGTAAGTGGTCAAGTTATTAGTCTTGTAGCAATAATAGTGGTAGTTATTTCTATCTTGTGAGTGCAATGGTCTCATAACTATTCTAAACAGAACTCTGTCTCTTGTCTTTCTGTCCACGATGGTCATGTATTTATTTTCGTTTTTATTATTTATTTGATATCTTTAAATTTCAGTCATTTATTTACTATCGGTCATTTATTTTATTATAAGGTAAAGGTCAGCGAATTTGTCTTAATACGAGAAAACCAAGTCAGTCTCCCTATATATCCGCTAATTTTTCTAACTAACCTAATAGAAGGAAGAGAGAAACAGTTTTTTTGTTGATCCATGCAGCTAGAGAGACTAAAATAAAAGATTATCGGAAGATATAATAGATACATTCACTATCTCCAATGCCAAACTAGTAAATCTACAAATTCTACTTTTCACTACTAAAATTCTACTTCAGCTATACGGGTACAAAATGAATTATTGTTAGCTACTACAAGTATAAATAGATGTATGCTATTTGGATAAGCGTTTGTTTCAGGGTCTTGTTAGTATTAGAGTTATGTTAGTTAGACCCCTACTGAGCCGGCCGGCACCTCCAAATTTACAATAGGCAGTTGTTGTTAGATCGTGCGACACTAACATTAGTTAACTTGGAGATGGTACCTCAAGTGTTTGGTATAACTGTTGACCTTATTTAAGTAAGATGTGATAAAAGTTTCTCTACGGAGCTTATTTTCAAACCATTACCATTAAAATAACGATATTCTTGTGAAGGAGATATAAAAATGGAAAATATTCTTAATTTTTTAATTTAGTGTGAACTTAACCTTTGTTTGAAAAAAGCACTCTATTAAACAACAAAAATAAAAATAAAATAAAAATCTTTTTAAGACACTTGAAATATCAACGTCAAGCCCTTATCCATGGACAGGTATATGGACACATGTTTGTATTGATACAATTCTGAATTTATCATAACTTTTTTTCAAAACCAGTCTCTATGGGGCAATATAGAGCTGCACAGAGCAAGATATCAGGCCTTAAAATGCGAACAAGTTCAAATTTCAGTAGTCAAATACAAGAATATTATCATATTATATGTAAGATTTATTACGAAAAAAAACAGCACATTACTGCGATTGAAACAGAAAAATGACCATTGACCAATTGAAATGTGGCTGTTCAAACGGTGAAGAGTGACTAATCGATTCAGTCCGCTGTTGTCCGGTTGTTTATTTTTATTTGGTATGGAAAACTCGTAACTGTTAGGATATCATATTCTTCCAAATTACGATTTTTCGCCTAAAAAATGTTTTGGATGGTGGCCCATACTGCCCCAAATGGTGGCTCATATTGCCCGTACAGTCGGGAACACACATTGAAATCAATACATTTTCAAAAGTGCATTCCAACAATTTCCAAATGCATTTTCGTCATTCATCGACGTAATATGAAAGGTAACATTCTCTAGATAAGTCAACTACATTTGAACGATGTTTTTTGAGCCTTTCGGCGCTTTTCAGAACGATTTTCTTAGGTGGCCCATATTGCCCCGATCACCCCTACAAAATATTTGGGAAACCAAAAATCTTGAGTTTTTCATTTCAATATATGATCACATTTTCTGTTCATATATTTTATGCAAAGTAATAATACTGAATAGAGTAGAAATGTAATCTTTAAATTTGTGATGCTTTTGATACTTCATGAATGATAGAACTGTTTACCAATTTGTAGGAAAAATACAATGTCACATATGATCTATTTGGCCATTTCATAATTCAGCTTCTGTAACAATTTCTACCTCTGCTCATAACTAAACTATAATTCATCCACTCACCTCCACTCCTCCAGGACGGTTTTGCACGGGCCAGCTCCTTCATGAGTCTTGGTGGCCTTCTTCTCCTTCTTGGCCAGCTCCTTCGCTTCGTCCGCTTCCTTTTATCCTTCTTGTCGGACGTGCGAACTGCTGCTACTGCTACTGCTACCGCCGCCTCCGCTCACCATCAGTGCAGCTGGCTGCATCTGCTCCTCGCATGATTCCATGTGCTTTCGGAATCGTACCGGACCCGGACGACACGCGTTCGCACTCGAGGGCGAATAGTATTCGGCCGAACCGGCCGATCCCGACGTCGGTGTGGAAGTGGCCATGCTACCTTATCCTGGCAGGGTTGCTGCTGGGGCGTCGGCCATCGTATGTAAACCATCGTTGCTGGCCATGGAAATGTTCGTGTTTTCCGTTCAGGCTGCTGCTGTGGTCGTTGGGTTGCCGTGTTGGGAAATTTCCGCCCATGCTGGCCGGTTGAAAAGATGAGATTCTGGAGACTGTTGCTGTGGCAATGAATTGTACTCGGGCACTTGCTGCTGGTAATACTGGTGATGGTGCTGTTGAGATTGATAGTACTGCTGATACTGTTGCTGGGGATCGACTGTTGGCGCGGTGGTGCAGGAAACTATTCAGCACATTGGATGCCGGCGTTCCTCGAGATTGGTATTGCGACTGCTGTGGATAGCAAGCAGCGGCTGCTGATGTGGCGGTTGTTGTGGTTGCTGTTGTTGCTGAAGCGACTGAAATCTGGCTGCAATGGCATCGATGTTGAACACTGTGGTTGGCGGGCACAGTCGACGACGACGGCTCTTCATGGGTCGTGGATGCTACGAAGTGCTGGACTGTTAATGGGTTTTCTCGTTTAATGTAATTCGTTCTTCTAGTGGGGGTAAGGGGAAATGTGACATTTCAAACAACGATAGCTCTTAACGGGGTGGAGTTGATATTGGAACCTGGGTTGGACAGTGGCGTGACGGGCATTCCATGCGTCGACGGTGGGATTTCTTCGTGGGAGGAGTTCAGCGAATGGTTCGCCGACTGATTGCTCAGGCTCGATTGGTTCAGCTGACGAGGATGAGTTGTGTTTGTCCTTGGCGGTTTCTCTGGGGTTTCTTCTTGGGTGGGGCTTTCGAGATGCAGTTTTGGCAGTACCATTTGCCGCGGGATACTGAAAGAATTTCAAAAAATGTAGTTTTCAGTCACAGAAAATCAATTGGCGAATTTGTACTTACCTTCAAAGGGAGGAATATAACAGTCCTGGTGGTACGCCGAGATAGCTCACAGTAGACCATTCTTCTAAGGGGTGGCCGTAGACCGCCACAGACTATACATTTTCGATCCCCGGTAGCTTTATTTTTACACTCAAAGCAGTACCTGAAATGATTAAACAGTTTAAAGAGATATCTCACGGAAGCATAAAATGAAGGATTTTATGAGACACGGTAATTCCGCCTTCATTATTTTCCATATTACTAAACAATTCCTGGATTTTTGTTAGGAATCTTTGATAATTAAATTCAATTTTTTACATTTGTTTAAACAAATCGATGCGGAATCTTTTTTATGGCCCATCATTTGTTTTATCCCAAGCGTTTAGCATTTTTTGCGTGAAGGAAACCCAAAACTTTAATATACATACCAATCGCCATCGGAATCTTGTCCATCCGTGGCTTGAAGAGTAAGTATGGTAGCCCGGTCGATCCGTCGCACAGTAGCAGTTTGTCCTCCTGCTCACCGACTGACAGAACTGGCAATTCTGCACAAAAGTTTAGAACACGGAATTGGTTTCGAGCGGTTCTTCAGCGATCCCTGCTTGGTGCTTTTGGCTGCCAGCGGCACATGATGAGTTGATTAGTTGTTTTAGCTGGTTAGTAGAACTCCTATAGTGAATGGAACGCTGCCAAGCATTAGGATCATGGGAAAGGTCAGATTTTGAACTAGCAGTCAGCGGACAGAGTGCAGTCATCTCAGCGTTCAGATGTTGGTCAAAGGTCTAGTGGTGAACGTGTCATATAGTTGTCAATCGTTGGTTGGTAAATTAAATGCAGGAACCAAAATGTAATTCAATCGAGAAAAGAACAGAAAAGGAAACACAGAAATGAGTTACGATAAGGTGAATAAATAATTTTAGAAAATTATACTGCAAAAAATTTAAAAAATTAAATGACAAGAATTTACTCAAGTAAACAATAAATTATTCGTCCTCAATTTTGATAAGACTAATAAACACGTATGCTAGACGATATATTATAGTGTTTTGATTAGTTGAATAATATTCGAATGGTGGACCATCTACCCATAGCATGCTTGTTTCTAACATTCTGATTCCACAATCTTGCACCACATCATGAGGAATCTCTGGCTTCAAATTGTCTGACATCCAGGGTAACCTGAACTCGACCATCTATACATAGTATGAAACAACGAAGTTGTTGGGACACGAAATTTGGCACTGTGGTATGACACAAATTTTACGCCTCGAACGTAAATGTTCTTACTATCAGAGAAAGAATGCAAACAATTTGCACTTTTCGACTACGACAGCAGCGAAGCGAATTATTAAGCGATTGAGAATAATATTACGGCTTCCATTTTACAGTGGGTTTGTTGAACTTCTATAAAAGCTTCATGTGTCCCCAAGCAGGCCTATCAAAGCGACCGTGTGCGCTCAAAGCGCACTAGCCTAGTCCTGGTGTTGGGTGGGACTTAAACAAATTTGACCTGACTGATCGAGCGTCTGGCCACCAAGAGGTGCGCTTCAACAGCGTCTGTTCTGGCATCCAGCGGCTGAGTATGAAATGCTATTCCCGAAGCTATACTAAGATGGCAGCCCCATCCGGTGGATAGGGAACCTTGGGCCAACAACCTACTGTTCCGAAACATCAATTTGTTCGAGAATCCGATAATGAAAAATACGGACTGATTTTACGGCGACGACTCTTAGCGCGAAACAACGGACACGAATAGAACATGGAACGTTTTAACTAGCCCAGCAGGGTAAATTGGCACAACTGCCAATGAGGCACGCCGCATGAATCTTGAGATCCTGGGACTGAGTGAAGTCCGTTGGCAAACTTTGAGAACACAGAACGCCGTCGGCACAAGTTCTGCTACACTCTGGTTTACTTCCTACTAAGCGCTCAGGCACACTCTGGGCTAATAAAGCAGGAACCTATAAAGGAAAGGATTATCGTTGCCAGATTTAGAACACGGGTCCTTATATAATCCAATATTATGGCCAACCGAGCTGATCTGCAAGACGAAGAGAACTTCTACAGTCAACCGTCGTAGATAGAATTTCAAGGGTGATATCAAGATCTGTTTGGCGACTTCAATGCGAAGATCGGATCCGACAACTCGAACCATGAGCGCGCTATGGGACGCCACGTTCTTGAGAAATGAGCGAAACGAGTGCTCGCCGAATTTTGTGGTAATAACGACATGGTGGTCGGGGATCGCTCTTGCCTCATCGACCGGCTCACAAGGTCACTGGGTCTCCCGTGACGGCTTTACAGAAAATCAAATCGACCACATCTGCATCGGGAACGGAGCCTTCACGATGCGAGCCGATATCGCGTCTGATCATCACCTCCTCATCGGCGAAAGACGCCTGCGCATTGCGCGGATTCGTCGGGAGGAAAGAGTTGGATGACGATTCAACACACGCCGACTGGAAGATGCCACGGCGAAACGGTCCTTCGTTGAAGAACTGGAGACGCGTGCTGCAAATATCACGGAAGGTGTGGCAGCTGGAAGACCAATGGACCACCATCAAGAATGCCTTCATCGCCACCAGCGAGAACAATCTTTTGAACAATTAATCACCGATGAGACTTAGAGGAAGATAGAGAAGCGAAGAGAAGCCAAAGCGGCGATAGAGCGATCAAAACCAGAGGAGCCAAAGTCAGCCGTCAACGATACTCGGCTCTTGAGAAGGAAGTAAAACGCTCATGTCGACGGGACAAGCGAGCGTGGGCAGACTCTCTGGCCGACGAAGTAGAGTACCGTAGCAACTGGGGACATTCGCCTCCTCTGCGATATCTCATGACGCTTAAGCGGAACGAAGATGAATGCAACGATGCCGAAAGACGCGAATGATCGATCCTTAATGACGATCCAACTGACCAGCTGAAACGTGTCTGAGACTCTGAACAACTTTTCAAGTGCCAAAAGCGTGAAATTCAACAGCCATCCAAAACATGAAATCGAATGAAGCCCCAAGGTCGATCGCATCAGCCGAGATGCTCAAAACGACCCCATGACGCTCACTACAGCAACGTTTATTTCGTAATATCTGGGACACCGCAAATTTCCCGCTGACTGGATTCAAGGTATCATAGTGAAGGACCCAAAAGGGTAACCTGACTGTATGCGATAACTTGCGAGGCATTATGTTGCTGTGTACCGTTCTCAAAGTTCTACGCAAAGTTTTCCTAACCCGGATTTAGGAGAAGGTCGATGCGGCTCTCCGGCAGCAGGACCATATTGGACCATATTGTGGACCATATTGTCACGCAGATCAAGATCAACGAATTCCAAGAGTCCCTTTACTTGGTTGTTGACTACGAAAAGCTTTCGACCGTCTCAATCACGAGATTGTGGCGCCGCAAGGTTCCTAAGAAAATTATCGGCCTCATCGAGGCACAGTACGAGGCCTTCTCGTAGAGTGCTGCACAATGGGGTTTTGTCCGACCCTATCCGCATCGTAGCTGGTATGAGGCAAGGATGCATTCTATCATCATGACTGTTCCTCATCGTAATCGATGAGATTCTGGTAGATGCGATTGACCGTGAACCAACCGCGGGCTGTTTTGGCAGCTTATAATCATGGAGCACCTAAACGACTTTGAATTAGCTGATGACGTTGCACTTCCCATTCAAGGGCGATCTGATATGCAGAGTAAGCTGAACGACCTTGCGAGCGCCCTCTTCGGCAGGTTTAGTAATCAACGCCAACAAAACCAAATCGTTGAGGTGAATACGGTGACCCTTCCAATTTCACAGTAGCCGGGCAACCAGTGGAGAATGTTGAAAGCTTCCAATATCTTGGTAGCCAAATGGCGTCAGACCGGTACCAATATCGACATAGGCGCACGGATCAAAAAGCAAGGGCTGCCTTGCGAGTTTAAGAAATATCTGGAAAAACATACAGAAAAGTGAACGCACCAAAATACGAATATTCAACTCTAACGTGAAATCTGTGCTGTATACGCTAGCGAAACATGGTGTTCAGTGGAACACTCAACGGCTGCAGGTGTACATTAACAGATGCATGCGGTACATAATTCGTAGTTGATGGCCTTACAACAGGATCTCAAACCACAGCTCCATCGTCGTTGTCACCGAAGCCGATAGCAAGAGAAATTCGGGATCAGAAGTGGGCTGGGTCGGCCATACTCTACGTAGGGCGGAACGAAATCTGTAAACAAGCATTAGACTGGAACCCAGCGGGACATCGCAGCAGAGGCAGGCCCAGAGGCTCGCGGCGGCGCCTCAATAAAGAAATAAAGAATTCGACGAAATCTAACCTGGCAACTTGTTAAAGCGATAGCTTGACAACGCTCAGGTTGGAGATATTTCAAGTCGGCCTTTGCAACACCGAGGTGTACAGGATCCATAGGCAAGTAAAGTATGTTCAAGTATAAAAAATTGACACATATTTGCATGATTCTAGTGGTCCTCGGAACCTCTTAAGGAAAGCAGTGGACACTATCATCCTGAAAATGTTTCTGTGATCATCGTCTAGCAAAGCCATGTAGTTAGATGTCCATGTTCGCATTATTCCGATTTGTCATCCTTTCACGGTCAGAACATACCTCGAAAACCCTAAACATCTCCTGTACTCGACGACCGATTCGAAATTTGGAACGAGGGCAGAATACTATAGAAAAGTTTCCGCCCGATAGTTCCGGTTTCATAGAAATCGGATTTTTTAACCAAAGTTATGCTGATTTGAATTTCAACGAAATCTTGCCTATCTCAACCTTTTGTTTTCTTAACCCTGTAGTAGATGGAGTACGGATAATAAAAAATAATAATAGTAACTTAGATAACTTAGTAACTCAGATGGAATGACAAATGAATAAAAATAAAAATTTAGAAGTTAGTCTACTCTTATTGCTAAAAGAAGTAGCCTTCACCAATTATTAACACTTTAAAGAGCATAGAAGCTTTCAAAATGTGTCAATTCAAACGAAAAAAAAGCATCGATCACAATGAAAAATTGCGAATATGGCGCGATTATCAATTTTAGTGTATGTGTATTACGTATTGGGGCCAAATCCTTACAACTAAGCAACAAAGCATAAAATAGTTAGTGAACTTGATCATAACTACTAATATTCTGTTACGTTTAAGCACACTGGAACATCTGAAGTAGGTATCCATTCTAAATATTACAAAAGAGTTTTCAAACGTTAGTACAAATAACGATCAGTTCAACTTACGGCCTTCATGATGCTCTTGTCCCACGCGACGCACGACTCGAGCACGTACAAAGCCATCGACAGCTGGGCGGTAGTGACCGATCGTTCTACTGCGTCGCGCCAGGAAACAAGACCTGCAAAACAGTAAATCCATCGTAAAAATCATAAATAGCTATACCAAAACAAAACATATTCTTACCTTTCGGAATGTTTTCGTCTTCCGAACTATTTGAGCAGGTGGAGGCATTCGCCAGCGAGTGGTGATGCGATTCCTGTTGTGCAATGACGGCCATTTGGCTTCCGTAGTACTGCAATGAAAATAATCCAACGTTAGCATCGCAAATGGCCCGCTGCCAAAATCAACGGGTTCCGCCAAGAACCACTTGTTCACTACTTTAACTCACTTGATTCCCAGCGGCGGCTTGAGGTAGCGCCTCCGATAGCCGCCTCCAATCCAGCGACATGATCCCGCAACACAATCGTCACTTCCTCGGGACTTGTTCACTCGCCCTCCCGTTGCGGCATTTGCCAGCCCTTGATTTGTCGATGCCGACGCCACTTTGTCTTCCATAGCTTCGATTTGATCTAGGAGAGCATTCCACCCTTCGGCAATGGCAGCCGCCCGCGCTTCCAGTCCAGCTGTTTTGTGGCGCGGGCTCGTTCTGATGAGAGATCGGGTAGGGCGTACTAAGATCACCTTTCCGATAGAGATTTAGAAGGTTTTGTCGGAGATTTGCTCTCGCACTCCTCGTGGATTGAGTGATTTGATGAGTTCGTTCAGTTCTTCAATATCATTGATTTTCTCCACCAGCATGCGGAAGTCCTTTGAAGGGTTGATTGCCGGTTTCTTCAGGAAGCCGAGTTTGATCTTCCAGTTGCTTTTCCTCCTCCGGAGTCATTTGCAGTGGTTGAAACTGATCACATTGCACATAGGCGGTCAGGTTGCTTAACGTAAGTGTCATGTAGGCTGGAGAGTGAAGGAACCGTATTCCTCGGATTCACCTTCGTGCTTTATTTCGGATTTCATCGGAGTGGCTCTCGTCGGTTTGTTCCCGCCGGTGTTACTGGTATATGGGTTTAAATCAGCTAATTGCTCCGGATCTTTTTCACCGTTTGCAAACATCGTTCATTTCTTCTTCGTTCAGTCCGGAAGGAAAGAATGATTCATTTTGAAGTGAATCTCTCCTTTTTCCAACGGAACGCTAAAATTGGATGTTGTTTCCGATATCCCAACGGTGCCCTGAGAGGCAGATTTCTTTGCAGGTGATGTTCGTATACTACGTGCCATCGCAGCGGAGTGTCTCTTCAGCGAAGAAGTGGACATTCCGTGCTGCTTAGGGAAGATCTTTATTCACAATCGAGAACCACCGTTCCATCGTACAGTCATCGTCTCTCTTGAACTCGAACTTGACCAGTTTTCATCTTTGCCTTCAACCATTTCGACGTCCTGCCCACCAGAACCGCCCATTTCGCCACCGGAGCTACCGATTTCACCGTTCTCCAGCTTTGGCTTAATATCACAGTTGCTTCCGTGTCCCCATTGGCTGCAGCCATCATGTTAGGATTTTCCATAATCTGATCGCTACCGTGCCTATTTGCTTCACCGTCCTGTGTATCGTCATCCGGAATTGTGATGGTTGGGGTTTCTCCTGAATAAGTTGAACCTATTCAAAGCAAAAATGAATTAATAATTTAGTCAGATGCATAATCACACGTGGAATTAAACATATTCAGCTCATAGAATAACATTGATCCCTCTACATCACCATCATCCTGTGAGATTCACATTCACGCCTCCAATTTGATTGTTCACTTCAACAATTTTGGTTTCGTCGTGATTGTTGCCCTTTGTACCAGGATAGCCGTCGGAATGGAATCCTCACAAGTCCATCAGGTGATCTTCACCTTCGCGCCCAACTGTATGGGTGCCGGAACTGGCGGTTCGTGGACTACTGGCGGCATCGGCAACGCGGTTGGCATCCTATGAGGATCTTCCACCGGTGCGGCATGGGCTGGACTGGGTTCCGCTTCGATGTGAATCGGTTCGTGTTTCTTCGCAGTTGCTGAAGCTAGTTCGCGAATTGTCTTCCTCCTGGACATCTTGAGACTCGCTGTCGTTGGCGCTTTCCTGATTGAAGAAGTCATTTCTTCTTGCTCCTGTTCGAACGCTTCCTTTGCGTTCCTCCAGTCCGATGATGAGGAAATCATTGGAATCTTTGTTTCCTTGTTTTGTCACGATCACGCTTGAAGCAATACGTAACCGAAACGAAGCATGATGTACTTGCAGGTCCTCCTCGAGCATTGTCCATGTTTCATGTCCGTAGAGGACAACCGGTCTTATTAGCGTCTTGTACATGACACATTTGGTGCGGTGACGAATATTTCTTCTGGAACCCGTAGTAGGCCCGACTTCCACAGATGATGCACCTTCATATTTCACGACTAACATTGTTATCAGTCGTTAGCAAGGACCCAAGGTAGACGAATTCTTCGGACACCTCGAAGGTATCCCGTCTATCGTAACACTGCTTCCCAGGCGGGCACTATCGCGCTCAGTTCCGCCTACAAGCATGTACTTTGTCTTTGACGCATTAACCACCAGTCCAACGTTTCTTGCTTCATGTTTCAGGCGGGTGTACAGTTCTGCCACCTTTGCAAATGTTCGGCCGACAATGTCCATGTCATCTGCGAAACAAATAAATTGACTGGATCTGTTGAAAATCGTACACCGGCTCTCCGCATGACACCTTCTAGCGCAATGTTGAACAACAGGCACGAAAGTCCATCACCTTGTCTTAGTCCCCGGCGTGATTTGAACGAACCTGAGTGTTCGCCCGAAATCTTCACACAGTTTTGTACATCATCCACCGTTGCTTTGATTAGTCTGATAAGCTTCCCTGGTGTCGTGGCCGAGCGAATATCCTTAGGACATCCGTCGAATATCTGCTTTACCTGTCATAAGACGAGTTTATACAATCCCATTGAATTCCACCACTTAATTGTACCTTGACAGATACGTATTTCGACCTCAACAGTAAGGCCGTCTTCAGTGTCTCGTACTTGACTCGACTGAAGTCGAGTATTTCACGACTAACATTGTTATCAGTCGTTAGCATGGACCCAAGGAAGACGAATTCCTCGGACACCTCGAATGTATCCCGTCTATCGTAACACATAACATTCGACTGAAGTCGAGTCAAGTACGAGACACTGAAGACGGCCTTACTGTTGAGGTCGAAATACGTATCTGTCAAGATACAATTAAGTGGTGGAATTCAATGGGATTGTATAAACTCGTCTTATGACAGGTGAAAACATTCCACTAAAAAGCTCAAAATAATTTTCTTATCTGCTTTACGTCTATCTCAGCCAAAGGCAAACTGTTTCCTTTCTTTCTCTCTTTTTTTTATACTTGTACTCTGTCCATCACTACCAAAGTTCAAAACTGTGTTTTCTTTTTCCTTTTTTCATATCATCTTGTACCTTTGCTTCTCCGTCTATTTCCACCGGAGAGCATTTCTCATCTCTTTTTTCTCCTCCTACTTTCTCTCTTTTACACAAAAAAATACCCCGAATCATGGCCAGCTACCAACCGCGCCATGTCGTGGCCGAGCGAATATCCTTAGGACATCCGTCGAATATCTCCCACTACTACCAATCCCGGCACGGGGAGGTAGTGACGAGAAATATCAATATAAGACTCTTTTATGACGTCTTATAATTGGAATGAGTTGAGCATAAATCCTTCAACAAGGATCAAGTGGAGGGCAAGTCTGGTGCCAGCAGCCGAGGTAATTCGAGCTCCACTAGCGTATATTAAAATTGTTGCGGTTAAAACGTTCGATGTTTATTCTTGTCCAACACGGGTGCTACTCCCAATGATGGCAGTAGGTCACTGGATTGTTGCGACTATAAGACAGGGTGCGTCGCCGGTTTTGCCTCGCGGCGGCCGTGCGGCGTAGTGTGGCCAATGTCGTGGCCGAGCGAATATCCTTGGGACATCCGTCGAATATCTGAATTCTCTTGGGCTGTGTACTCACAAGTATGTTCTGAAAGAACGAGTAGCTCTAGTGATACATAGAAGATGTACCCAATATTCGAATTAGTATCGTCTCGTTCTTTGTTTCGTTCTGTCAATCGAGTTCATACTCGTGGGCTAATGGGCGCCTACTATTCTAACGCTGATTGCTTCGATTTAGAAATTCAAATCTCATTCAAATAATTCATGCTTTCATTTCGTATCTCCGATTATTATTTTAACACAATCCACTACTACCACACCTGGGAAGCTGTTCTCGTCCATAATTTTCCATAGCTCTACGCGTTCTATACCGTCGTATGCCGCCTTGAAATCAATGAACAGATGGTGCGTTGGGACCTTGTATTTACGGAATTTTTGAAGCATTTGCCGTACCGTAAAGATCTGGTCTGTTGTCGAGCGGCTGTCAACGAAGTAGGCTTGATAACTTCCCACGAACTCATTCACTAATGGTGACAGACGACGAAAGATGATCTGGGATATTACTTTATAGGCGGCATTAAGGATGGTGATTGCTCGAAAGTTCTCACACTCCAGCTTGTCACCTTTCTAGTAGATGGGTCATATGACCCCTTCGTTCCACTCCTCCGGTAGCTGTTCAGTTGACCAGATTCTGACTTGTGCAGGCAAGTGGTCAGCTTTCCCGGGTCCATCTTGATGAGCTAAGCTTCTATACCATCCTTACCTATCCTTAGCTTTGTTAGTATTTAGCTGTTGGATGGCATCCTTAACTTCCCTCAAGGTGGGAGCTGGTTGGCTTTCATCGTCCGCTGATCTGACGTAGTCATCTCCTCCGCTGCCTTGACTTTCACTGCTTATACTCTCAGCGCCATTTAAATGTTCCTCGTAGTGCTGCTTCCACCTTCCGATCATCACACGTTCGTCCGTCAAGATGCTCCCATCCTTATCCCGGCACATTTATAGCCTATTCAGATTGGGCTATTTATGTCTTTGTTAAGTGAGAGGGTATCCAATTATTACGAGGTGTTCAGACTGCAGCAAGATAATATATCTTGACGTTTCCATGTTTCCTCATTTGCACGCTAATACAGGGTTGAATTCAAGGAGAGTTTTAAAATTTAATTTGCGAAATCAAGCATTTGTGGGGCGACAATCGAACATTTTTTTCTGAACAAAGTTTCTACGAAAAAAAAATATAAAAAAAAAAATATGAAAAGGGATTTTCGAAGAATCTTAGAAGCTCTCATTAAGGATAATGAGCGAAGCTACATTCATTAGTTGGGTGCGCCGTTCTTCAGGGAATCGGACTATTCCTCAATTTATTTTAAGGTTTAAAAAGCATTTTGATTCTGTACTATGATCGAACGGAGATTTGATAGAAAAATTTAGATACTTTTGGGAATTCTCACAAATAAATAAAAAAAGGACGATTGGACCAATTTTCAAGAAATATTATCGAACTAAAATGTATTTCCACCAGTATCTCCATGTATGAAGGGCAACTCAGCAATTTTTTTTTTTTTTCAAAAATGGAAACTGAACCATTGCGTTCTACTCGACAATCAATGATACAGCTTCTAACAAAATCGAATCGTGTGAATGTGATATAATTTAAACTGGATTTTTGATGAATTATTGCATTACCAATCCATGTTTTATTTAAGGTTATTCTACTTTATATATACATCCCATTCAAATCGTACAGTTGTCCAACGTGAAAAAAGTTGAAATCTAAAGTATATTAAGCCATTCAAGGAGCAGAATTGAAACAATTTATGAAATCATTGTTATGGAAACTCATATGTGAATATGTACGTTATGTGGAAGATATTGATTTGAAAAATGTATTGGAGGTAACCACTTTCCCTTCGATGGGACTCGAACCCATGACCCTACAGTACGCTAGACTGGTGCTTTAACCAACTAAGCTACGAAGGACCTCCGTCGGCCTTCGCAACCTAGCGGCTACTGAACGAGCTAGAGATTCCCAAATTGGACGCATAGTCAAATCACTCGCAATCCATTTCTCAAGCCAATACTTCCACATGTGTATTGTACACGTCCACATTAGAGGAGCGTGAGTATTTAGAATGTCTGGCGGCTATACACATTCTTCATCAGCAACGGTACTGATCAAGTGAGGTTGTGTAGGCATTTGCCAGTCGGTCGTCAAGCTCAGACCCGACCGCATTGCGTAGGCAAGAGCACGCAACTCAGGTTCAGTTCAATCAAAGTTAATTGCCTATTTCCGGGGATTAAACCACCCGACTTGGACGTTAATTTACAATGTTATGGAAACTCATATGTGAATATGTACGTTATGTGGAAGATATTGATTTGAAAAATGTATTGGAGGTAACCACTTTCCTTCGATGGGACTCGAACCCATGACCCTACAGTACGCTAGACTGGTGCTTTAACCAACTAAGCTACGAAGGACCTCCGTCGGCCTTCGCAACCTAGCGGCTACTGAACGAGCTAGAGATTCCCAAATTGGACGCATAGTCAAATCACTCGCAATCCATTTTCTCAAGCCAATACTTCCATATGTGTATTGTACACGTCCACATTAGAGGAGCGTGAGTATTTAGAATGTCTGGCGGCTATACACATTCTTCATCAGCAACTGTACTGATCAAGTGAGGTTGTGTAAGCTATTTGCCAGTCGGTCGTCAAGCCGACGGAGGTCCTTCGTAGCTTAGTTGGTTAAAGCACCAGTCTAGCGTACTGTAGGGTCATGGGTTCAAGTCCCATCGAAGGGAAAGCGGTTACATCCAATACATTTTCCAAATTAATATATTCCACATAACGTACATATTCACATATGAGTTTCCATAACATTGTAAATTAACGTCCAAGTCGGGTGGTTTAATCCCCGGAAATAGGCAATTAACTTTGATTGAACTGTTATGAAATCATGTTTATTCATCAAATATATTCGTTTTACATTCATTCCTACGTTTTAAACTGTCTTCCGCATTGGCCCTTGAACTTTGAAAATTTATTCGATTTGTTCTACTAAATCTAAGTTTAAGTTAAATACTATGTTAATTCTAGAGAGCATCTGTTTTTTAAACAATTCATGTTGAATAAGTGGAGAATAAATAATTATCATCATTATTTTTCATCATATAAAATGCTTTCCACAAAACCATCACAATCCGAGTTATTCTTCAGCGCTCAGAAGATTTCCATCTAATAGCCTATTCAGATTACGCCATTAATGACATAATAATTGGCGTTTCAGGGTAAATACGCTTTATGATGTCATTATTTACGTAATATTCCATACATTTTGCGCTGTCAAGAGATACCCGCTATAAGAAGAGTTTATTACGAACAATTATTACGAGAGAGCTTTCGTTCTAACTGAGATGCAGGGAGAAATTCAACAAAACAAAACTGACAAGCGTCACGCTCTCTTTACCAGAGAGAAAATTCTCTCTGTTTTCATTTCGTTTCGTAGTTGACAGTCATGCTCTTTCTGTCGCACCAGGGTCGAATGCATGTTAGATGGAAATCTTCTGAGCGCTGAAGAATAACTCGGATTGTGATGGTTTTGTGGAAAGCATTTTATATGATGAAAATAATGATGATAATTATTTATTCTCCACTTATTCAACATGAATTGTTTAAAAACAGATGCTCTCTAGAATTAACATGAAGTATTTAACTTAAACCTAGATTTAATAGAACAAATCGAATAAATTTTCAAAGTTCAAGGGCCAATGCGGAAGACAATTTAAAACGTAGGAATGGTTGTAAAACGAATATATTTCATGAATAAACATGATTTCATAAATTGTTTCAATTCTGCTCCTTGAATGGCTTAATATACTTTGGATTTCAACATTTTTCACGTGGGACAACTGTACGATTTGAATGGGTTTATACATATAATTTATACATATTCATCCAACATCCAGTTTAAATTATACCACATTGACACGATTCGATTTTGTTAGAAGCTGTATCATTGATTGTCGAGTAGAACGCAATGGTTCAGTTTCCATTTTTGAAAAAAAAATTGCTGAGTTGCCCTTCATACATGGAGATACTGGTGGAAATACATTTTAGTTCGATAATATTTCTTGAAAATTGGTCCAATCGTCCTTTTTTTATTTATTTGTGAGAATTCCCAAGAGTATCTAAATTTTTCTATCAAATCTCCGTTCGATCATAGTACAGAATCAAAATATTTTTTAAACTTAAACATAAATTGAGGAATAGTCTGATTCCCCGAAGAACGGCACACCCAACTAATGAGTAGCTTCGCTCATTATCCTTAATGAGAGCTTCAAATATTCTTCGAAAACCCTTTTCATATTTTTTTTTATATTTTTTTTCGTAAAAACTTTGTTTAGAAAAAAAAAGTTCGATTGTCGCCACACAAATGCTTGATTTTGCAAATTAAATTTTAAAACTCTCCTTGAATTCAACCCTGTATTAGCGTGCAAATGAGGAAACATGGAAACGTCAAGATATATTATCTTGCTGCAGTCTGAACACCTCGTAATAATTGGATACCCTCTCACTTAACAAAGTCATAAATAGCCCAATCTGAATAGGCTATAACATGCATTCGACCCTGCTGCGACAGAAAGAGCATGACTGTCAACTACGAAACGAAATGAAAACAGAGAGAATTTTCTCTCTGGCAAAGAGAGCGTGACGCTTGTCAGTTTTGTTTTGTTGAATTTCTCCCTGCATCCCAGTTAGAACGAAAGCTCTCTCGTAATAATTGTTCGTAATAAACTCTTCTTATAGCGGGTATCTCTTGACAGCGCAAAATGTATGGAATATTACGTAAATAATGACATCATAAAGTGTATTTACCCTGAAACACCAATAATTATTATTATGTCATTAATGGCGTAATCTGAATAGGCTATTAGGCTCGCGGCACGAAGCCTTTGCGGGATGCGTTGAGTTTCTGATAGAACTTGCGCATTTCTTGAGAATGGCACAGCTGTTCCATCTCCTTGCACTCCGCTTCTTCCAGACGGCGTTTTTCTCCTGAAAAATGCGGGTCTGCTGTCTCCGCTTCCGTCTATAACGTGCCACGTTCTGCCGGGTACCTTGCTGCAGCGCGACCGCATGCACTGCGTCCTTCTCCTCCAGAATCTGTCTGCACTCTTCGTCGAACCACTCATTCCGTCGATTTCGTCCCACATACCCGACGTTGTGCTCCGCTGCGTCGTTAATGGCTGCTTTGACTGTATTCCAGCAAACCTCAAGAGGGCCCCATCAAGCTCACCCTCTTCCGGCAACGCTGCCTCGAGATGCTACACGTATGCTGTGGCGACATCATGTTGCTTCAGTCGCTCTAGGTCGTACCGTGATGGTCGTCGGTACCGAACATTGTTGATAACGGATTGTTTTGGACGCAGTTTAACCATCATCAGAATAGTGGTCAGAGTCGATGTTAGCGTTACGACAGGTCCTGAGCGCCTCAATCTGTTAATTTTCAATTATCTTTTGATTATTTACTCCCTCACACTTTGAGTAAGACTGACCGATAAAACCGATAAACACATCATTCATTCCAATCATGGTCGCAAAATCTGTTTCAACCTCTGTCGTTAGAAAACCTGGTTCCCCAGTCCACTGCCCACGCATTGAAGTCATTTGCTACTACTAATGGTTTCAGACCAGTTTCTGCGCCTACAAGACTATCTTATACTCTTGTGTACTGCTCTGTATTCCATCTAGGAAGACAGCAGCAGCTACCAAAGTAAACACCGTTTATTTTGGCTATCACAAAACCCTTATCGTCAGCAGATGAAACTATTCCCTGGATTGGGTACTTTCCGCATGTCTGGATTGACACTGTTCTGGACTTGTCCGCAATCCAACTGCCGTTCCCAGCAGAGATGCAATACGGGTCCGATAACAGGGCAGCATCAGTCTTGTTCTCACATACCGACCGTTGCGTTGCGTTGCCTCGCAGTGGTTGACATTTAACTGAGTTCCTTGCATATCCGAACCCGTTTGGAAGCCGGACAGGTCAGCCTACGGCAGGAGTGTAGATCAAACACCTCGGTACAGCCTGGCATGTATAAGCCTTGTGTCTTTCAGCTCCACACCTCCGGCATAGCTTACTTCGATCTCTACCCCTTCAGTCATATGACTTATGTCCAAAATCGAAGCACTTAAAGAAGGCCTCAGACCTTCAAGTTGGCCTTATCTAGCATCTTCTTGGAATGTGGCAACCTGCGTTTCCACTCGACCGTTCTTTAATTGAATCGCGGTATCTTGGATTTCGACGATACACGAATCTCTCGATGCAGACATCAGGTCTCCGGCTTGGGTTATTTCATCCAGGCCCTACACTGGACTACTGGGCATACGGCCTTAAAATGCACCTCATTACCCTGAATTTCTTCTGTCATCTTTTATGCGCAGCTCTCTTCTTAGTTTTTAAGCTTCATTTAGGTGCTTTTTGAATCTTAAAATTAGTAGCACTCGTCTGCGCAGCATCCCGCTTCAGGACAAGAATCATCTCTCCCTCCGTTCTAGGAATACAGTTGACATCATCACCAATGCCAACGAGTTTTTCATGGCTTCTCATGCCTCTCACAACATCGGCGTAGCTTTTGCTCTCGGCTTTGACAATAATAGCCATGCCTCTTCGACTTCGGCCATTGGAAGGTGCGCCCTTTCGCATACGGGCGTTACCCTTCTTGGCCACTGCTTCTTTCTTTTCTTTCTCAGTCGGAACAAAAATTAGTGAACGTGAAAAAACTCGAATGGAAAAATACGTCTATACAGTGTATCAGCGCCTATAGACTGAAGACACCGACAATCTTCTTGCTAGACCGGCCAGATGCATGATTTCTTGTTTATTAACAGTCAGGAAAACCTTCGTGGACTTAGGGAACTGTACCGGTTTTGGCCATGTTCCTAATTTGGCCAATTTTGCGAATAACTATTATTTTTTTAATTTCAAAAGAGATATATCCTTCACGCTTCAACGCCTCTTTCAACTGATCGATTATTTTGGAAAAATATGTATTTTTCAGGGTTGGCCAAATTAGGCACTAAGTTAGCCAAAACCGGTGCACTTCCCCTATATAGATTTTTACGAAGCAATGCATGCTGTAGTTGGGTTTGAATCTCGATAAGGCCCGAACTATAGATAGTAGAATCTATAGATGGGCGAAAGCATGGCTGAGTCGGTTTTTTGACCGTGCACGTGCGCATATGACGTCACAGCCCTTTACATTTGCATTGAAATTGTGACGTCATGCTCGTTTGGAAACACGTTTGACAGTTTGTTTGGAGACAGAGGATTTATCTTCGCTCATCTATATATTCCAGTATCTATAGTCCGAACAGTTTTAGGTTGAAAAGTTTTCTCTAAGCATAGCACCTTACGCTCAAAAACTGTATGGAAATGCCTAATGGATACATACTAAGTTGCGAAGCGGCTGTGGCCGTGACTCTAAAGATATGTAGGACTAGATATTCCTAAATAACTATCTAATAACTATTGGCAAAGAAGGCGGAAGAAGAAAATAATATTTTTCAAGAAAATTATTTTGAGCTTTTTAGTGGAATGTCTTCACTTGCCATAAGACGAGTTTGTACAGTCCCATTGAATATTTGATTCGACCTAATTCAATTCTCGACTTGAGAGTTCGTGCAGACTAGACCTCTGGGACTGCAATGTACTCACTTTTATTTTTACTTACGTTTAAAGCTCGTTATTCAGAGTATTATTTTTTCATCGTATAGTTTGCTATTTGCTTTAATTCATAATATCTACTGTAAAATAAATGCTCAGTCATTCTACGCAATTATTTTGCTAATATTATTCAAATTGGTAATATTATTGAGATACATTTGAAGAATAATCAAACCACCCATTCTATTTTCCAGGTACATGAAGACTCTTGGCCGTTTTTACTCCCTGTGAACACCAAACAGTTCCCTACCTACCGTAAGGTTATCAAGTACCCGATGGATTTATCCACCATCAAGAAACGTCTACAGGATATGGTGTAAGTTATCATAGGAAACAACTCGATCGATTACAACTTGTTGATAATCATCTCTTCTTCCCGCTAGGTACAAATCGCGCGATGATTTTATCACTGACGTCCGGCAGATATTCGACAACTGCGAGATGTTCAACGAGGACGACTCCCCGGTGGGCACGGCCGGCCATGGGATGCGCAAGTACTTCGAGCAGCGCTGGGCCGAGCTAACGGAGAAGCACACGTCATCATGATGTCACGCTACCGGTGGAGCGATAGCGTCATCGGGTGGTAGCGGCAGCAGCACAGGTGGAATAATGTTGGCGTCGGGGACACCGGCCATCCAGGACCACTGTTCGAATGCAGTCGAAACGATAATGGCGACGGCAACCGAGGATGGCGTGTCGTTGATGCCGGGGGAGATGATCGAACACGGCGACGGAGGGCAGAGGGATGAAGCAGGTTTAACAGAGTCGTCGAAAGCGATCGTGGCGGCGATGCTCGGCCAGGACGATCCAGATGGAACGGATGCAGCAGTGTTGATGATGATGGGCGATGGAACAGACTAGTTGGAGCAACACGAGTGGGTTTGATTTTATGAACGATGATTTTCGTTAGGTTAATTTGATTTCGTGTATTATAGAGAATCTCGCCAAGCGAGAATGCATTACTAATTTTGACTGTGTAGGGAAAATACCAATGCAGTATTTTTTCGTTCGATATTCGTCTTTTTTCAAATAAAATTGAAAAAATAAAACTGCAGGAATATTTTATGTTTTATAGGAAATATTTCAGTATTGAGAGAAGAAAAGGGTTTGACGAGTTTTCGTGTCAAGTCGACCAGAGGTGGGTAGCTAGTGTGTTTACAAAGACAAAGGAATTAATAGAACATTCCCCGTTAAAAAAATCATATTTGGTCTGTCTGATAGTTATTCATTAAATTGAAAAATCAGTCATCATTCGTTGCTTAGTGGATACCTACTATATATTAATGCTGTGCATATATGTTTTACTTATCCTTTTCATTTAATTTAAACTTTGTTTCGTAACAAAATCAACGTGAAAAGTCGTTTAACTATTGGACAGGATCTGCACAGGTCTTGAAGTTGTTTGCCAACCACTGGTCGATTAGATTCATAATCCGTCCTTTGAAGCTGTTCTACCGAAAAGGAGCAAGCAAAGATCTAGGCAGAGATATCTTTCGACGAAACGTTTGGAAAGCATTTTGGAGTAAGATCAAAATTATTTAAACGAAAAAAATATCAAAATCCATAAACTCAAAACATTAACTTAAATGTATTCAAGCAAGAAAATAGACTGTTTTACAAATAATGAAAACCATAACTTATTATTCTAGAAAACTCCCCTTCTACCTTTAGCATTAGCGGTTCGCGAACCCCACGTTATAATACTAAACAAAAAAAAAAAGAGGTGCCCTCCTCTGATGGATTGCATCCAATTTAGAAGCATGACAGTTATAACAAAAGTATATTCACTATTCAACACGAGAAGAGGGGTCCTGATTATCACCAAACAAAACGAATACGAATTGGAGTGAACCGGAGAGCGGAATTCGTCGTGTAGTGGACTCTATATTTATATATTTACCGCCAAGGACTTTATTTCTCCAACTCCATAACGGCTAGAATCACACAAAAGGTAAAAACAAACTATGTAATTAGCAAAATCTCCACTCTTGAGCTGTCCTCTTCGATCCGGAAGGATTCCAATTACCGGGAATCGCTTCCCTCGAGGTTGCACGCTGAACGCCAGAGGAAAACTAATTTGTAAATAGTAGTACTTAGTTCCGCGATTTGTAACGTCAAGTGCAAAGGACAACAATTTTTAACAGAACAAATGTGCAGATCTATTTGTAAGAGAGAATTAATAATACCCAACACAAATACAACACTTATTCTAATAAAAACAAAAGGTTTTGTTTGCGATAATTTCAATTCGGAAAGAAAGTGATAAATGAACGTTTGCAAAATAGTTCGTTCCGATTCCCCTCAGATTGCTTTTAAACTTTCATTTCCAATGATTGGTGAAACCCCGCCGATGCGATTTACTTATAGTTTTAATCTGTTGGATTGCTAACAGAGGAACAACATTTATATAATACGATGAATTGAAAATATAGGAGCAGCTACATTTGCGTAAACATCAATAAGAGTAGTTAACTTTTTCCGCATCTCATATGGGCTAAAGAATTACCTAAAATTTGAGAATGTTCTACCCGATTCTTAGCAAAGAGAGAGAGAGGTAACATCCATTATACTGCAGTAGTGATTCAATGTGAATAAAATACTGAATGTCCATGTATAACTGAGTAAACTGTAAAACTGGCTAATAATGTTAAAAGTAAATAACTAATCGATTCAGCTAGAATGATGTAGACTGCTCATACCGATATCTGCGATTGGCAATTTGATAAGAATTTTGTTTTAAACGTTGTTGTGCGCTTTTTTGATCGATCTGCATAGGAATACCCACATCAACTGACACTCGTCCTTTTAGTTTTGTATTTGCTTATTATAAATGATAAGTTAGTGTCACCTACCCTACGGACCGACCTACGTGCGGTTTAGAAAGAAGAAATTTGCACGAACAAAACGAAGAATACCGACAGAAAAAAGGAAAATATGTTGATATATATAACATGTGTACATATTTTGACTAGAATTTTTCGAGTAAGGTAATAATAAAAAGCATAGAATAAAATTATGGATGAATATTAGATTCGTTTTTTTTTCAAAAGAAATAAACGAAAGAAAATATCATGAGCAGTTTCTCAATGCACGTAAATAAATTGATATGAAACATATAAACATCGAAAATCAGCCAGAAAGGTGTTTGACGCGCTTACGCAGAATCCCAAACAAATTTGTTTTACACAGAGGTTCTGTCGTCGTTTCGGTATAATACACAAACCCATCGAATAGAAACAGAAAGCATTTTGTTTTTCTCCTCTACACCCAATATTTTTTTTACATGGTTGGTATTCTTCAAATTCCCGGTTACCCTTATTTTTCACAGCTTTTCAAATACCACCTAAACCTGAACTTCTTTGATTTTTTGTAGTTTTTTTCCTTGGGATTAACTCATAGTTTTATCAACGCTAAAAGGTCATTATCAACTGAAGCCCACCTGTGAAAAAATGAACCGGTGTAATTCAAATTTCACCTCAAGCACACATAAAACCATAATTTAGTGGTTTAAATTAGGTTTAATGATCATTATGCAACTCGAATGAGTTACATTTGGGCCACTCATTTGGGTGATATGAAACAGTTTCATGGACATGACATCGAAATTTTCCAAAGGCAGGTTCATTTATCGCTTAATGGTTTGTTGAGATATGCAATGTTGTTAGATAATACATATAGAAAATGATTGTTCTAGACAAAACTTATCGCCTGATGGCACTTGAAGTTCGGAAACTATAATCAATGATTTTTCAAAGTGCATGTACTGTGCAGTTTTTCAAACAAATGGAACATTTTTAGTACATTTCGGAACAATCAATATTTGAGCATATTTTTTGCCAACCCTGATTTCCTCCCGGAACAGCTTTCCAACATTACTTCTGGAGTGTAGGGTGTACTTTATGTACACATTCACACAGGAACTCACACCATTTTGAGACTTACTTGGATGCTCACTCTACCACTCCACTGCTATGCCTCGACGAGGCTAGTGGTAACTGCCTGGGCCTACAGATACTACGCTAGGACACTCCTCCCTCAGCACAGGCCGATCACTATGCTCATAGAAAATGAACTTGCAAAGAAGGTCAAGTTTCAGTTGGAATGTAGTGCCATTGAAGATGCAGAAGACGACTTAGATAAAACATAGGTCGGGACAAATATTAATTTTCTTTCTTTTGTCCTTTTGGTCTTTGTATATAATGAAGGGTGAGAAATAAAAATTAATGGAGAAATTCATAAAATCGATTAATCAGATGAAAATCAAATTTGTATCCCGTAGTAAGGGTATGCGATAACACATTTTTTCCTGACGAAACGAAACGAAACGAAATTCAGATTTACTTCCGAGACTTCGAAACGAAACGAAATCGAGGTCCATTTGATTCGAAATTTTACGAAACGAAACGAAATTTAATTTTTTTCCGCGGAATTTTTATTGAATAGTTTTTTTGCATTGTATACATAATGCAAAAAATCAATAAAAAAAATCCGCGGAGAAAATTAATTTTGTTTAATATATTTAGGGGCAAACAAGGCCGATACAAAAATTAAAAACGAATAATGTCGAAAATACACAGTCAGTTTTTATTTCTGCAGCCCAGCAGAATAAAGAACAGACTTTCGCAACAAATACGGTTATTACTGATTTCCAGTAAACGATTTGCTGTGTTCTAGCAATAAAACGACACAATCCTCGATAAAATACGTGTTTGCTGAAAGCTAGGACATGATGTAACAATTCAGTCGAGACAACCTTGTTACTATTCAGTCGGTAGTTCTGATGAGCTGGTCGCCAGTGTAACCAACAGTTATAAATATTTGCAGACCTTGAGAATAATGTATGGAGCCTTTGGCTGTTAAATATTAACTAATTTTATGCCAACAAACTAGAAGGCAGACATTCACGTTTATTGCTAAATATTGACTTTTAAAACCAGCATCGTATTCAAACTAACAACAAACTGTGACAGAGAATCGGTACGTTTGAACGAACTGGATCTGCAGGATCGGATCTAGAAAATGTGTGAAAATTATATATTTACATGATAAACGGCTTCAAAAATACATGAAGGTAAAAGTTTGAGTCATGACAATGATCTGAATCGGAAGTATCTGAAACAGTTCCAGAATCTGAAATAAATGAGATATCAGAGAATGCCCGAAATATGGGGATAAATCTTAAATCTGCAAAGATCTAAAAATCTACTAAATCAGGAAAACTTCTGAAACATCACCATCTCCATTTCACTGTTTGAAACCAATAGGGCACTGCACGGACTGCTACAAAGAAATTAGAAAACAACAAGGCCAGTAAACGTCAAAATTTATGAGGAACGAAAGAGCCAATGTTGGTGATGGAATTAAACGTGCACTACAACATGATGCATAAACTATGGCCAATTGATGCTTGTTGAAGCATAATTTGGTAAAATAATTTAAATGACTACAGCGCCACTAGAGTTCTAGTACTTATGATTCTACTGTTCAAACTGAATACTTTCAAAAAACAACGAAAAAAGGAAAATAGTCAGTAGACCAGTGAGGAATATTTCGCTTATCGAAGAGTTTCCACAGCTAGAGCTCAAATCGAACATTCGCCTCATAATACATTACATATTACATACACAACTCAGTCTATTTAAATACAAATAGAGCATATTGATACAATGAGATCTACAAATTATTTTTACTTCACTGAACAATATTTTTTAAATCAACATCTGTTATGCATTACGTATACATGAACACTTTTACCAGAAAATTGAAAAAATTTCAAGTGGAAAGCTTAATGCGTTTGTGTTGAAGATACAGAATTCTATTATGTAGTGAGATATAGTGAAAGAAATAATTTGTAAAATTGGAATATTTAAATGACTTTATACACCGAATTTTTTCATGATGTACAACTTGAAATTATTAAAAAATCATTTAGAAATCCCGCGAAATTCCGTTTAATTTCGTTAAGGTCACTCCTGACGGAATCTAAGTTTCAAAGTGCTCGCGTTTTCGGGGGCACACCACTCGATACGGAAGCAACGCACCACTGTCATTTTTGTTGATTTAGTTTTGCTGCGTCGCATGATTTTTCTGTCGAAATTTTTGACATTTTACGATACGGAACGAAATCAGAAAATCATATTTTGCCATACTCAAATTTCACGGAATTTCGTTTCGAATGCCCTAAAACGGAATTTTTCGAAATACCGCGCATATGCTTACCCCCTAATTCAACTCAGCATAAGATTTATTAAAATTATGAATTTCAGCTTTCTCATTTACCGTGCAAGGTAAGCAGCAGAAAATAGTTTCAATTAAGGGTTTGTGTACTCGATATTTTCGCGGTCGGTTAGATTCTTGTCTTGGCTAAGGTAAGTAGGCCTAACCATACGGATTGTTCTAGGCACGTTTCCAATGCACTACTGATTTGATGTTGCTTCTATTTTCAACATATGTAGTGAGAATTGTTCGAATTCAATTTAGATATGAACTCTGCGCATTATCGGAATTTAATGTTGTTTATTGAAATAGAATTAAAGATATTAAAATAAACTCAAACAAAGGCTTCATTTTATCACTGGGGGATAACCCCTTTCTTTATACCATCTTTGGAATTCAACTTAGTGTGGTACACTGGAGTAGGTTTTTACGCGGGATATACGTTCTATGGAGAGTTGGGGCCGATGCCCACGCAGCGTTTTTTTTTTTCAAACTGCGAGCACGACGCGTCCTTGCAAGGTACCCAGCATTAGGTGCTATCCACATACCACGTGGAAAGGTATTGGTCAGTTTCTGATACCCTCCTCCCCCAGCGTGGACAATTGCTCATATAAATTTTTCATAATTTGTATGAACCGTGGACATTCACCATACCCCCCTTCCCCCAAAATTGTCCACATGGTATGTGGTCAGCCCCTTAAATGACGTCGTGCAATCGTATATGTGTGCATTACTCCATTTGATGCTGGGTAGCTTGTGTGGAAGGCGGCGTACACGCAGCTTAGAAAACTGCTTCGTGGGCCTCAATTGCCCACATTTTTTATGCAAATAATCGCTAAAGCTTTTCATGCATGCTGCAGTTGGTCGGGGTTCTGCCAAATCGCGTGCAATCGCCAAAAGAAAAATACCCATTTTGCTCCCCAATTTTCGTTTAGCAGATTTAATTGACCGTTAATCGTATTCCTCAACCCAATAACTGAGGATGTCCTACAACCAATGCAATGTACGTATGAAATAAGATGAAATTATTTTCGTTTTCCGTGAACTAACAAAATATCACAAGACATCCAAAAAGCCGATTGGTGCGGTTTGCACAACCCCGAACAGCTGAGTTCGAAATTACGTATTGTTTACGATAAGTATTAAACATGTCTTATGACAGGGAAAAAACGATTAAGACCGATACAAATATGAAATTATGTCAACCCCCACCGCTCCCCCAACCCGCCCCTTTATTTTTCAAAATTATTGAGGGGGCGAAAAGAATTTTTTTTACAGGGTTTTTACATTTTTTTTAGATTTGAACATTATGCATCACTGTTTTTATCTTGGTACAGAATAAATCATTTAGATATCATAAATTTGTCACCAAGAGTATTTCAAATGGAAATACGAGCATATACTTCTATCGGCATAAATATTCTATATCCTATCAGGTTCTGAATATTAAAGGGACTCTTGCATGCTAACAGATTCCGTCTAAGCTCCATTACAATATGTGGCCAACCAATTTCCATACATGTTATCGAACTGTTATCGGTATTTGATGGCTATTTTTTTAGCTTATTTTATTTGCTAATTATCTAATACATGCATTCATCTCTTAGAATAGGTGTTCCGTGTTTTCTTAACACTATCATCCTTATTTGCTATGTTACTTTTTAGTTATTATTAATGCATTTCAATTGCCTCTGGCAGTTAGAATTTTTCCTCTGGTTGAATTGAACCATGTGGGAATTACAATGTTTTCAACTTAAACTAAACTTAACCTAATTTATATTAAGGGTACAAGGAGCTAATCGTTGCAATAGAAGATTGCAACGATTTTTGTCTAAAATTGGAAATTATTTTGTTGGACATTTGTTGCAATGTCTTTAGAATTTCTATGAAGTTCATTGGTACTATACCACGGAGGCAACTTCAGAATTATTTTCAAAATTTTATTTTGAATCAAGGCATTGCACGGCATCTTTTTGCCTTGGAAGCAGCTGATGTGGTTTGAAAGGTCACTTAGTCATATAGTACAATTATAAGTTATTTAATGTGTTAGCTTTTTGTGACCACATTGAAAATATAAAAAAATATTGCGTATTAGTGTTCTATTTTTCTGTTCTATTATTTATGCAGAATGAAAATTAATTGACTTTGTTTGCTCTGAGTGTAGGTTATGCGTTCGTCAAATCACTTTGTTTACCTAAGTCATTGTTTCGTCAATGTTTTTAAGCTGTGTCGACACTACAAACTCAATGTAAGTTGTATCATGTAAAAGTGGAAACTGCTAAAGAACTTAGTTTGTTCCATTATATTTTTTGTCAAGGTTGCCTATAGCTTTAAACTGTTCTAACAAGTAGCTTTATCGTTGATTAATTACGGTGATTATCTATTAAGTTCTAATCAAGGTCAGCTATAGGATTCACTTTTCGGTGGCAAACTAAAGCTTCATCACGCCTATTGCCTATCTATTTGTAAAAATTATCGAAAATGAAGCTGTTATAAGATTGTTCATATACCATCATTATAATGTGTGGTATTTTTTATTATTGCTCTTCAAAGTGAGGCATAACCAAATAAAACTGGCACCACGTTCCTAGTTTTGAAAAAAACTTCTACTCAGTGAATCCAGCAGTCGATTCCCTTCGAATGTCTTGAATACACTGGATTTTGTTTTACACGATTTACATTTTCTCAATTTTCCACTCATCCTAAATGTTTAACGTATATTAATTATCATGTGATTTTTCTTTGATTTATTCTGGATTTTTGAAACATGTTGCGAAGAGTTTGATGGCAAATTGAAGTAACACGATCAAAAATACGAGCGCAAAAATCGTGTAAAACAAAATCCTGTGTAACTTTGTTTTCAATAAATGCCTAGCTAGCTAAATGTAAGCGTGGCTACGACTCAGCGCCACAGGGAACGCATCAGAAAAGTATTGCCGAAAAGAAGAGAACTCACATCATTATCACTGATGAAAAAGGCCTCTGCCTGACTGCACTACCATTCAAGGCTCCAAGACACGATGTCCGTTGGATCACATGCAAATGCCGTAAATTAGTGCGTCAATGCCAGATATGTAACGCGGCACCAAACAAAAATAGTCAACATGTGATACCACCACGACAGGATATGTCTTTGGTTGCCATCTCAGTGCTAATGGCAATATTGCAAAGATATCATACTTTATATTTATATATTATCAATGGTGTTAAAAACAGTTTTTATGCCAACTTCAAAGGTACCCCAATGGGCACAATATTGTCAAATTGACTCAACCAGAGTACTATACAATGTTTTATAACCTGTATAATGCGAGAAAAATATTTTTAAAATAGAATACATCATTTTGAAAAATGACCTTTTGACCCTCTTTCTAAGAATTCGTCCCTCTGTGAGGCCTGTGGAAATGTTCCCTGTAACACGGACATGGGGCATAATACAGGCCTTTTCCAAACTTTTCATATTATTTAGTTCACTTTTGTTAAAATGAACTAAATAAAATTCTTGAGAAATGCCCCTCTGGGAACAGCTAGATTTCTTTTTCATCTTAATTACTTGGACTGGTGAAAATCCAAGTAATTGAGAAATTTAAATTTTAATATCATCCAGTAATTTATCATCACTGGGGAGACCTTTAAAGACGACTTTCAACAATCGCTCAGTTTTGTCGTCGTATGTGAAGAATTTATGGCGCTTCTCAGTTAAATACTGAAGAAGACGTTTGCGATCGTCAAAGGATCCCGGCAAAACGCGGCAGTCACCCTTCCTAGCAATCTGAAATGAAACCTTGATCCCCTGAAGGTTACTCAAGATTTCATTCCGAAAGCCAGAAAACTCGGCAACAGATACCACAATTGGCGGAATCCGTTGTTTCTTCGCATGAATCGAATCACCTGGGCTAGAGGTAGATTCGATTTCCTCAAATTCGTCATTAATCAAATCGAACTGATTGCTCAGTTCGATAGGAGAAGAAATAATGTCAACGTTAGATTTAGAAGGAATATCTGAAGTCTCCAGCTTCCTTCTATTTTTTCCGCGCTTGGGCAGGACGGTCTTGAAACCTTGTTTCTTTGAAGGAAGTGGAGAATTCAGAGACTCCCCCTTCCTCTTGTTTTTATTAATGCTCATTGCTGAGCGTGGAGACGTGACCTTCTAAGAGGTTTTTTCCCATAACGGTGTCCCTGCAGGATTACCACCGCTTGTCGGAATTTTACTTCCGTAAACGGATCCAACGTAAAACGAAGGCACGGGTCCTTGCAAAGATCGTAACGGGATTAGTGGGTATGGGTACAAATAGCGCTGAGAAGCACTGTTGAAATTAAAATAGCTTCGGGAAGTATTAAAAACTTCCTTCCGCAAAGAGAGAAAGAACCGCACAGCACGAAAGCACAATGCGGTAGTCTGATTTGATGGCTTTTATGGTGCTCTGCACACGATATCCAGCTGTAAGGCCGCCCGAATTATAAATTTTAGACATCATCTGCTTTATCTTTGCCTATATACAACACGTTTCACGATAGAGTAGTAGATACATTCGAACTTTGGGGCGTGAATCAATCCGGTTGGGTCTCCAAATATTTTGAAAAATCAGGAAGACAGCCCCAGGCTTTCTGACACGTCCTGACTGGTTCTGCAGATGATGATAGTGAGACCCACCACAAAGAAGCATACTCGTTGAGGCCATTCCGCATTAAAGAGCGTCACAGTACTAATATAGCGGTTCGTGATCATTAGCCGAATCATAGTCATCTAGATGTTCCACAACAATACATAAACTGCCAAAGCAGCTCAAGGTATGGGACACGGTAAAACAAACACAACACGATCTTATCGATTACGCTGAGAAGTAGCAATGTAGATGAAATGCATCCTTGCCTCACATCAGCGACTATCCGCATATGGTCAGACAGGGCTCCGACCCTATCCTCAAATCTCTTGCATCCCTGGGCGCCACACAGTTTTTTGTGATTCAGACAACATAAATCCCTTTCGTAGTCAAAATAACAAATAAAGGGACACTTTCAACTTGTTGACCTTTTCGAGAATGATGCTAATATATAGATAATATAAATAATAGATGCTACAACATTCGCACAGACAGCATAGAGACAGCCCTGAACACCTCCGCCGCCCTTTAGATTTCATGTTTCGGATGGCTGCTTTTTGAAGAATACTGGCTGAGGCTTGAAGAAGCTGTTCGAAGATAATGAGTAATGTCCAAGAAAGTGAGTAATTAAGACAACAATCTCCGCTTTCTTTCTTCATCGGCCAGGAAGTCCACCCATACCCGCATGTCCTATCTCAGCAGCACCCGACTCCCACTTACAGAGATACATGCCGTTGACGGGACTCGTACTTTAATCCTCTGATTCTTCCCATTCTTCAGCCTCTGTTTCTCTACGCTCCTCAATCTTCCGTCTGGTTACTTCTGTAATCTATTATTAGGTATTTTTTTGCGGTGATACTCTTCCCTTCCTCTTCATGTGGAAGTTTGGCAGAAGGAAGGTCGTAAGATTTATTTCATCACAAAAACCGCCCTCTTCTAGTTTTAAATCTACTAGTTCTATATAAAAACCTTCATGCCTACCGTACCCTAACGGAATTTCCAAATCTGTTGTTTCGCCTCTAATTCTACCTTTGAAAACGCGGGTGCATTTAGTTTTAGATTCCAAGAGGCTTGTCCTTAAGTTTTGTAGATGATATTAGCATTTCCATATCACTGTAAAAAGCGTTTAACTTAAAATTTGAATACATATTCTTCAAAAGGGCGAAAAGCTGGATTGTATCAACTATCAGAAATGCCGCGAATACAACGTGCCTACGCATCATCTATTCATCCACTTCAAAGCTGCATATGATACAATCGATCGGGACCAGCTATGTCAGCTAATGAACGATCACGGATTACCGGATAAACTGATACGGTTGATCAAGGCGATGATGGATCGGGTGATGTGCGTAGTTTGAGTTTTAGGGGCATTCTCGATTCCCTTCGAAACGCACAGAGGGCTAAGGCAAGGTGATGGTCTTTCGTGTCTACTATTCATCATCACTTTGAATGGAGTAATACGAAGGGCAGGGATTGTCAAGAGTGGTACGATTTTCACGAAGTCCGTCCAGTTATTTGGTTTTGCCGACGACACATTGGCACGTATCTTTGAGAGAATGGAGGAAGTCTACATCAGACTGAAAAGGCTAAACGGATTGGACTAGTCATCAACACGTCGAAAACGAAGTATATGATAGGAAGAGGCTCAAGGGAAGACAATGTAAGCCACTCACCACCAGTTTGTATTGGTGGTGACGAAATCGAGGTGGTTGAAGAATTCGTGTACTTGGGCACAGAAGAATTCGTGTACTTGGGTGACTGCCGATAATGATACCAGCAGAGAAATTCGGAGTCGCATCATGGCAGAAAATCGTACGTACTTTGGACTTCGCAAAAAGCTCTGATTGAATAGAGTTCACCGCCGTACCAAACTGACTATCTACAATATGTTCATTAGAACGGTAGTTCTCTACGGACACGAGACCTGAACGATGCTCGTGGAGCATCAACACCAACGCACAATTTTCGAAAGGAAAGTGCTACGTACCATCTACGGCGGGTGCAGATGACGGACGGTATATTAATACGTGGAGGTGCCGAATAAACCACGAGTTGCATCAGCTGTTAGGATAACCATCCATCGTTCACATCGCGAAAATTGGACGACTGTGGTAGTCAGAATGTCGGACAGAAATCTGGTGAAAATGGTTCTCGACAACGATCCGACGGGAACAAGAAGGCGAAATGCGCAGCGAGCAAGATGAATCGATAGGACGATTTGCGGACCCTCCGCAGACTGCGTGGCTGACTTTTATGTACTCCACTCCGGCCTTATGTCGTTTTCGTTTTTGAGGTGTAGCGACACCGTTTAGTGCAGCATTTTGCACGGCAAAAACGAACGTTTTGAGTGCAGTTGGGCTTGTTTGTTATGGATACCTGTTGGATACCATAAAAAGAAAACAATAACAACGTGAGAAACTTGACAACGAACTACACTACACGGCACACTCTGATTTTTTCTGGTGCTACCTGCTTGTTTCAGTGCAAGAAAAAATGCTACACTGGTGTAGCACGAAAATCAAAAACGAACATTTTCGGTGCAAAAGTGTAGCACGAGTGTAGCTACACCGCAAAAACGAAAACGACATTAGTCTGAAAATAAATAAATAAAAAGTTGCAATCAAGTGGTGGAATTGAATGAGATAGCACTAACACCTTAGGGCCCTTCTTAGCCGTGCGGTAAGACGCGCAGCTACAAAGCAAACCCATGCTGAGATGGCTGGGCTCGTTTCCCGGTGCCGGTCTAGGCAATTTTCGGATTGGAAATTGTTTCGACTTTCCTGGGCATAAAGTATTGTTCAGTCCGCATGGCGGACTGAAAGATGAAATTCTTAACCACTAACAGCATGCGCCTCCAAACTATCGATTGATGCACTCGACGCTCAAAACGACGGTGGGAACATAAATAACAACAGCAGCACCGACACGACGTCTATCCATCTAGCGAAGTAGCACCCGTCGCCGACGACGCGAGAGAGTGAGTGTCAGCATATCATCGACGCGACGCCGCGGTGAGTACCACTGAAAGCGAGAGATGTGTCACCGTGCAGTGGCGCGCAAGGGCAATCGTCATCATCAATCATCATTGTCATCATCGATAACGTACGCGGTACGCCTGGAATACTCCACGTGCTGCGTGATGTTTCTGGAATGCGCGTCAAAGGGATATAAATATGCGCGCTCGTCGCCCAGTAGATTTAGTATGAATTTGAATTTGGTAGTGATAAGTAGTGAAGTATAATTAAGAAATGAAGCCTGGCGAAAGGCAAGTGAAGTAAAATTATAAGTGTTGAAGTTTAGCCTGGCAAAAGGCAAGTGAGTTTAAGTATTATAAGACCCGGCAAACGGTCTAATGAAGTGTAATTAGTGAAAGAGAAAATGCTAATAAATCTAGTGTAAAGTGAATTCTATCCGTGGTTTCGTTTCGAAGTCCTGAAGTCCGCCCACATAGTACCGTGGTGCTCTAGGATGAGCACTTCCCTTCCGTAAAGTGTTTAGTGTTTGAGTGAAATTGAGGTGCTGCCAGTCGAGCGAGACTGGTCCAGTCCACCACCATCGAGGTGAAGTCACAGGGACTTCACAGCCTGCGGGCCATCCAGGGAAGGAGTCACCTAGCACTCCTGCTCCCACCCGGCTCCGTCACTGCGGGACGCGAGCAACAATTTCTAACCCACAGATCTGCTTCCACAATCCACACCATCCGAGAACCACCTATACAGTCCACTTTTGAGAAATCCAACAGTATCATCGTGCTAGCCTCATTGTATACGAATGCAAAAATGGTAACCTGGCTTAGAAACGTCGCAGTTAATAACTGTGGAAGTGCTTAATGAACACTAAGCTGCGAGGCGGCTCTGTCCCAGTGTGGGGATGTAATGCCAATAAGAAGAAGAAGCACTAACTCATCTTATGACAAGTGATGGAATGATTCGTGACGTCAACGGGGTTGAATATTTGAAAAACCAACTCAACGCCAACGTTGATCGCATCGAGGTTAATCACGATTGGGTCACGATGCAAAGTATTGTCCTTTTGTACATTGATCATGATTCAATCCAATCAAGATCCTTTCGTACTGAGGGAAAAATGTCTGTCAAATCCTTGAACCTAACTTGCAGCCCATAGACACATTATAGCGCATACCGAAACTACATGAAAACGAGCTTTAAACCTCAATTAATTTATGCATAGAAAGATCACCACAATAAATGCATGTCTGTGGTTATGAATTTTGAATAGTCAGATAATAAGACTGATACGCCCTCACAATGTATGTCGAGATACGTAGTGAGTCATGCAGTTGAATAAAATGGAATAGTAGGAACTCAAATATCAATAAATCCAAATAAGTAATGAATTCTTAAATGATTTATCCACAACCTGCGAAATTGAGAGGTCAACAAGTAGATATCTTATCATCTTTAACAAACCAATTGAGTTGTACTGATTCGATGTGTTACCATAGATCGAATTACAACTGCATTAAATCCAACTTTTTATGAAAATTCACATTCAAAATCGATAAACTAACAAATTGACATCATCGCTCGCACGGTTCAATATGCATCTTGGGCCATTCATCAAGATCGTCGAATCGAGTAATAAGTAAACGTACGCAACTCCTTGCAGGTCTACTGCCATGCACCAACGCCAAATCACTGCACGTTCATTTAGCAAAAACCACCGTAAACTAATTGCGTATCGCGTGCGTCCGATCAACACGCTAATTCGCTAGAAAAGTACTCAATTACGAGGTCCAGCCATCTCGTTGTCGTCGTCGTTGTCATCGTTGAAGTTCTGCTGCAGCAACTCTAAGCTGATGACTTTCCATATCGGAATTCTCTCGCGCGTTATTTCGTTTCGCGACAACTAGTTACGAGTCTTGTTTCCATATGATTAATTGAGTTCAGTTCGATTTGCAACTGGTGACAACAACGATGGAATAGGGCCGATAGCTTGGCCCATAAAAAGCTGCGTCAACTTGGTTGATGGCCTTTTTGGCATTTTCGGAAAATTGCGCTTACCACGCGTCGCCTCGCTGACTACGTGCGGCAATGTGCTGTGCACTCTGCTGATGTTTGCGTAAGGTTGTTAATTTTTTACTGAGGCCCACTTGGTTGGCGCGTTCCCCTCAGACAGATCGCATCGGTGCCGATATGGTCACAGAGCATAAGAACGAGCTGAATTGCTCCGGCCGTTGGCTGAAACATGCTCACAAAAAGGGTGATGATATTATTTAAATTGATGAAGGGACTCACATGCAGAACTTGTTGAAATGGTTACACCGGAGTGGTATGTCAGTTATGGCCATCAGCGTTGAGACGACACCCTGAAGCGGCAGTCTCGGTGGTGCTGAGTACGCAAATATGGTTGCGCGACACAGACCGGGAGTGGTTTTCCAGAGAAGCCATGAAATGAACGCGCGTGCCCATCATCTGCGCCTGCAATAGGCCCGGCCATGTCTTGCGTCAGCCACAGTTGCATTAAATTGTCTCAATCAACCAATATTGCCATTGGAGGCCCCGGTCTCGCATACGCACACTTTAAATTGTTTCTTGTGAAACCCAATCGGGGGCAGTTAGGGAATGTGAAAAATATTTAAATCAGCGCAGTTTGACTTTTTTGCTTGTTATAAAAACATATCAAACCGTGCGTGCAGATGGATACTTAAGCGCATGCAGTAACAAATGTGCATACCATCTCTCATTTAGGGTGAAAGTGTGTTCACTTCGTTACGAAAAAAGCCCCCCGAGCGCATTGCTGTGTTGCAAAATGGTCGCTGTGGCGTCCAATGGGCACGTAATTTATTCATAAATATGGTTATTGATTAACTAATTAACGGAGCCAAAGATTGATTGGAATGTACAGCTGAATGCGAGCAGACCCATTCGGAGACGTGTTGCGTTACATGAATGAGCTTTCGAATGCTGGTATTGATGTCGCGTCCGCGGGTAATTCATTAGGTGGGAAGCAACTTAGGACTTTTGCGTAATGCATGGACCGCTTCAGATTTGGGTTTGAACAGTTTTGAATAAGTAAATAATGATAACCCTGGTCTGTATGGGTATTACGTTTATCCAGCTGAGGGTTACAACTCCATACGGCCGTAATCTTAAAAAGTGACGTATGCGCCAATTTACTACCTACATGTTTTGAATTTTTATGTTAACGCGCCCGCGGCACACTTCTCGGTACCACCACTTTTGGCAAGTGGCGCATACATGAGTTTGTCGGATTGTGACAGCATAATGCAAAACATGATTAATCCACCCAGCGGAAATGGTGCCATTCTCTGCCTGTAACTGCATATTTGTCCCATCTTTGCTGGGTTTCCTATTCATATGGGACAAAAATGCGGTTACAGGCTGTTCTCGTGCATTATAAAAAAGGGAATTTGGTCATAAAACATTGGAGCAGGATTCCCCGTCGAATGCAACTTGTTGCAAGTAAATGGGTTAAGAGCAAGCTCCTGAAAAGTTGGCAAGTCTCGCGTGATTTTTGAAAACGTCGTAAGTCCAAAAGAGAGGCTCTCTTTGTTTACTTTCTCTTTCGATTATTACAAAGCCATACTAACATTTGCATTGGATTTTCCAGTACCGATCTGAAGAAAATAGCTTTGTCTAGTGTGCTGAGGTGAAAATATTGCAACAAACTTTAAACTAGCCTTGATATTAATAAAAGAGAGCGTAATGAAAGAGAGTCTCTCATTTGGACTTCCGACGTTTTCAAAAATCACGCGAGAAGTGTTTTTACCCACACACAAACATGCACATACACACACAAACATCACTTCAATTTATCGAGTTGAGTCGATCGGTATACTGCCGTGAATCGCATATCTGTCCCATCTTTGCTGGGTTTCCTATTCATATGGGACAAATATTCGATTCACGGCAGTATATAACATTATGGGTCTCCAGGCCTTCTATAAAAAGTTTGTTTCTGGAGCCAACATATAGCCCTGGCACGGCAAATGCTGGGTAAAGCGTACCATTGGTACTTCGCGTACCTAAGGGAATAAAATAGACCCCATCTCGCGGTCCTTAGCCTCTTACCCTGCAACTCCTATCACTACCTCCTCGTGGCGCTGGCCGGGATACGAGCAACCTAAGGGAAGATCGGGTAACCAACCCCGGTGGGAACTACGGTCATATGCTGACAGGGAAGAGGGGTTAGCTCCATACCGGAGGTGCAAATATTATTTAGCGTCTGTTCTCCGATCAATGAAAGAATGTGCAGGTTGAGGATCAAAGGCCGGTTCTTCAACTTCAGCATAATCAACGTCCATAGCCCACACTCCGGAAGCACTGATGATGATAAGGACGCATTTTACGCGCAGCTGGAACGTGAGTACGACAGCTGCCCAAGCCACGACGTCAAAATCATCATAGGAGATTTGAACGCTCAGGTTGGCCAAGAGGAGGAGTTTAGACCGACTATTGGAAAGTTCAGCGCTCACCGGCTGACGAACGAAAACGGCCTACGACTAATTGATTTCGCCGCCTCCAAGAATATGGACATTCGCAGCACCTACTTCCAACACAGCCTCCCGTGGAGATCACCACTGCAGACAGAATCACAAATCGACCACGTTCTGATTGATGGACGGCACTTCTCCGACATTATCGACGTCAGGACATATCGTGGCGCTAACATCGACTCTGACCACTATCTGGTGATGGTTAAACAATGTTCGGTACCGACGACCGCCGCGGTACGACCTAGAGCGACTGAAGCAACCTGATGTCGCCACTGCATACGCGCAGCATCTCGAGGCAGCGTTGCCGGAAGAGGGTGAGCTCGATGGGGCCCCTCTTGAGGACTGCTGGAATACAGTCAAAGCAGCCAGCTGTAACCTTACTCAACACGGCAAAAACGTTGAAACGGCTGAGGTCTTTTCCGAGCTTCGAACTTGGATTCTGACAACGATCAGCAGCTTCAGGGTCCTCGTCCGTCTCTCATAGCTTGCCAGAACTCCGGAAGGCTTTGAAGTTGATCATAGACTTATGCGACAGACGCCCAGCAAGTTGTTATTTGGCGTTTTGATCTTAATTCATGAGTTTATGCGCCGAATGCAAGAAAATTGATAAAAAATTGCACGCTTGCCTTTTGCGAAAAAAAAAAAACTGCAACCAGTTGCAATCGTAGCTTACTTCGATCCACTATTCGGTTAAGGATAAGTGTCAGAAAAATGAAAACGAGTTTTGCGTGTAAAAATTGTATTTTGGTCATAAGTTTTGAGCCCATAATGTGATCTGGCCGATTTTCAAAAGGAAACAACGCGGAAGGATTCCCCGATAAATGCAAGTTGCTTGCAACAAATCGATCGAGGATAAGTGAGCATGAGCATGATTGACCGCCCACGGTTGCTACTCCGTTATTGGTAGGCCAGCTGTAATTACACGGAGAACCAATAGATGAAGTTTGGGACTAACATCATCTTCAATGTGTAAGAACTGGTGACCCTAAAAAGAGCAATACCGGTGCCGGCCGTGTCCGAATGCAGGTCGATTAAGGAGTAGGTAGGAAATTGTTGACGTGATACTCGCTTTGATAGAAGCCGACGAGTCATCTGCACTTACACGATAAATCACTGGAATGTTGGATATATGGGGTAGGGAATGTGGCAGGGTTCGTTTTGGTAAACGGTCTGCCGTGTATACCGTGTAGTTTGATTTAAAACAAAAACAATCGAAAAAAGCTAAATATTTTAATTATCGGATGCGAACTAAATTTTCACTTTCTGATTAACTTACTCACCCGCACAAAGCAGAACAAAATTTCGATGACCGGCCGATCGTTTTGCTTTCCGCACAAAGCAAAACTAAATTTCGACGACCGGCCGATCGCTTATTTGAGAATCTGAAGCACGAGAAATCACGCACTGAACTGATTAACTTTGTTACCGGCCGCGCAATGCAGAACACACCGATCGCGCCGATCGCGCGATCGTTCTGCTGTCTGGAAGCAAAAACGAACAGTGGGTAATGTCTGTGACATAACCGCTAAGTGGACGTAGGACTTGACTTGACCATGCCTTTAAGATACATAATATGTCAGAATTTCTCACATCAACTATCTTCTTCTATATAATAAAAATGAAATGGTCTGTGTTCGTATCCGCATAACTCGAAAACGGCTGGATGGATTTTTTTCGTTCCTTCAGCAGATATGTTCGTTATCGTTGGGATTTTTACAGGGGAGCCATACGACGCGACGCCAAACGAAATCGGTAGACTAATATCTACTAAATCGAATGAATAATAGGTTAATTTCGTTTTTAATAATGAGTGATGAAACCAGACGAAATAGAGTGATTGTTCGACTTATTAAATTTTATTATTGAGCAAACCAGACCAAATCTGTAGATTGATCGGTGTGGAAAATAATAAAATCAGACGAAATAGGGTGATTTATCGAAATATTAAATTTCATCATGGATTGAATCAAATTTAGTCTATAGATTGATCGGTTCGCAAAATAATGAAATCAGATGATATAGGGTGTTTAATCGGTTTAATACATTTAATCATGGAGCAGGTCAGACTAAATCTGTAGATTGATTGGTGTGGAGAATAATAAAATCAGACGAAGTAGGGTGTTTAATCGGTTTATTTATTTTCAGCTAATTAGACTAAATCTGTAAATTAATCGGTGTTGAAAATCATGGAATCCGATAAAATATGGGGTTTAAACAGTTTATCGAATCGGGTGGCACGTCTAATCATTCTAGGAAACCGTAGACACTTTGCAATCGAGCGGGGACGTCTCGAGCTTCATGATTCTGTAAGAAATAAAAGTAATTGTGAAGTAGCTCCATTCAATCATAAATATCACGGAAAATCTTAGAACACCAAATCTGCTAATGAAGTAACTACAGCTTGACTCTGAATCCTGGATTAAAGCCCCAAACGCAATACAACGGAACGGCGACGGAAACGGGAAATTTGACAGAAAATATATGGGCTAACTGTCGAATTTTCCGTTTCCGTCGCCGTTCCGTTGCATTGCGTTTGGGGCTTGAGTTATGCCTCGGAACGCAGACCTTATTCCAATGTTCTTAGTTTCAATTTTTGCCAAGCTATTCGTTGTTTAGTGAAAAATGAGAATTGAGAGATTGTATTAAAACATATTCACTTCCTCTGGGAATCAGTCATTCTAACAAATGTTAAAATCTATCAAAAGTGATCACTTACCTTTATTAACCGCTTACTACAAGATAACCATTCTCCGGGATGTTCCGGAATATGTCACAACCGAAAAATCTTACAATTAAGATCTTGTTTAACTTAATTAAATAGCAAATACTACACTTTGCTTTACTCTATGTTTATAAACACACACACTTAGGAAAAGTTACCGAATTCGGTGATTCATTTACCGAATTCTCAACAGCTGAACTTTCGGTAAGGACTTCGGTAAACCAAAAGATTACCGAACGATTTGTAAAATGCAACGAAGAGCTGGAATGTCAAATTTACCGATTATTCGGTAACGTATTACCGAAGTACTGTAAATTATAGCTTTTTGTTTTTTAGTTGTGAAGAATGAATAAAAAAATTATAGAAACAAGAAAACACAATACTTTGTTTATGCTTTGACTTTCAATCATGATTTATTTTATTATAAACAGTTTCATGCAAGGATTCACATCTTGGTAGAAATTAGTTTGTAATGGAATACACAAAGCAGAATGTAGAGTCTCGCCAGCTGCTATCGGAGGGGCATCGTAGTCCTTCAAACGCCGAGATCATGGCGAGATCTATTTGATCGGAAGAATCAAGGGAAGAATAGACATTTTTGATGCCAGACGCCAGCCGCCAGAATGTATTCGGTAAACTAGAACCACCTGAAGCAATGGAAGCCATTTTTGCTTGAGGAGCTGCTATGAGCTGCTATCTGCACGGAGAAAGCAAAAAAGGCATGAACAAAATTTATAGTCTTTATTTCGTTAGAAATAATAATCTATACTCACCCAAACTACTGGTTCCATTAATTTGAAAGCACGAATTTCTCAAGTAGGTAACAGCTGGGGGGAAGAATGCAAAAAGTGAAAATGTCTTCCACCAGCAAGCACGCGGATGTGAATCACGATGGACTTTGAGTTTGACGTTTTACATTACCGAAAGTTCAGCTATTCTGTTCACCGATTAATCGGTGTTATTTTAGTTTTACCATATTTCCGGTGAATATGATGACAGATAACGCCGTTTACCGAACTTCAGCTAAATGCTACGTCAACACAGGTCAAATCACCGAAATATATGTAATTTGTAGAATTACCGGAAAGTTTCGGTAGTTTAATTTACCGAACTCTTGAACTCTTTCTAAGTGTGCAGGGACCCGATTTCGTCTGTTCAATAATCAGACGATCAAAATAAGCAATAAATACACAATCAATCGATTATTTCACCGTTGAAATAGGCACCGATTGCTCGCGACTTAATCATACAATAAATCTGGCGACGAAAATATGTGGCCTACGACAATCGACGTAGTCGGTGTAAAAATAGGTCGATTTGGTAGGCACCCGATTTCATCGAGTGATCGTGAAAACTCGGAGCTGTCAAACTTTTTATGGGGAGATCCTGAATCCAACAATGGGCCTTTTCATGTGACACTGCTGAGACTGCACTTGTTTATAACCGCTGAACAGGCTCGCAACCCCGAAGCTGTCACCTTCATATACGGGTAAAAATCCGTTCCCGAAAATGAGAAAATAATTCATGATTTCATGAATCCAACGTGTTTTCATGTTATGAAAATACACCATGAATATAATTCATGACTGCATGATTTATTTTCGCGTAACGCAACCAATGCGTTATGATTTGGTTGTTGAGATCGAAAAAAAAAAAAAAAAAAGTTCAACAGGGGCTTTGAGCTCGAGTACACCGAGTGAGAGTTCGGCGTGCTACCTTTCAGCCGGTTCCACTTCTTGGGAAGGGGGTGTTCGAAGTATAACCGTTTATGCATTTTGTCGACTGCTGAAGATTGCGCAGTACCATGAATAATGTTCCTGAAATCATGAATTATAATCATGATTTCATGAACTGGCATGATTCATGATTTCATGATTTTTTATTCATGATTGTGGGTATGCATTTGTTTCCGTGTAGAAGAACTGTCTATTAAGGTGACACGGGAAGCACTAACAATCATCAAATCGTCATCATTTTCATCATTGAATGCTTAACTTTTCTTCTACATCAAACATGATTTTGAAAAAGTATCACCGGCGCGTGCTTACTCGCAATCTACATGCTGATACATTTACAGTTAGATCAAACAACAGAAAACCGAAATACGCCGCTCCAAAGTTGCGAGGTGATAATGCTAGAAAGAGACGAAAGATAGGAGAAATAACACGGTGTTTAGTGCCTCCCCGAGTCACCTTAACGATAAAATCAGCTGTTTTTAAACGTCTCGTGAAAAGGCCTATGCACGACAGTTGACGGTAGAACCACCCTTTCCACCCATCAAGATCTCTGCCGTTGAAAGCAGAGTCTATTATATAGAGTTACGCAAAGAGTATCTTCTTACACTTATTCTGAATGATGCTCTTGTTATTCTGTTGCCAACTTTCACTTTTGTTCAACCCTTCAAGTGACTTCACGGGAGCGTTCACTTCTAAAGCTTTTTAATTCGATAACCTAGTCACCCACAGAGTGCAAACACGTGAGTTTCTTGTTGCTACTTCATTAAGGAATGTATTGATGTTTTTTTAAGCTGTTTGTAGATCAAATCTAATACATTTCAATTCATGCGTTTTAATTCGCCATAATATTCATTAGGCGATAACAATACTTCCGCCTCACCAACAAGCATTTGTTTATTGCGCTTAAGCCCCAAAATTTTATTCCCACCTTTGGTTTTCCGCGCCGAGCACTCAGCGCCAGACTCGGCGACAAGGAGATAGTGGTCAAGTTGGTACTCCTGATTTTTTGACAACTGATGTCGATTGGTTGTGTGAGTGCATCGGTGTCAAAAAATAGAGCTTTTAGCTGAAAATTTAATTGTCAAATGTACATTTTGACAGCAATATAGATGTATGAGTGAATAAAATGTGCAAATGCTCTATCGCGGAAGCAGTCGCTGAAGCCAAGTGTCAATGTTTTCAGTGACGAAACGAAAAGTTTCAATGCAAAAAACAATACTTTGCTCGATAGGTAGACGGTTTGACAGTTCAATAGGTATAGATTTGGCTTCACTCTTTGCGCAACTCTATATATAATAGACTCTGGTTGAAAGAAGTACTTGCCGCTGCACTGATCCAATCTGCACACACCTAGCACACGGAGAAAAAAATTTGGTAAAGACAACCAATTTTTAGTTTGAATCAACCAAAATTCTAGTTTGATATTTGCCCAAACAAAATTTAGTTTGAGTTTACCATAGACGTTGGTTGAAACTAACTAAAATATTGCAATGTTTGTTTAGGTAAAAACAACAAATATATGGTTGAAATAACTAATAATTTTGTTGTTCCATTTTGACAGCTGTTCGATCAAACTGAAATATTGGTTGTTCCAAACAAAAAAAATGGTTAATTTCAAACAAAATCCATTTTGAAACAATGGGACATATTTGCTTGATTTAGCCTATTATTTTGTTGTTTTTACTGGATAAATAATCATTTGCTCCTCTTATTATTTTTTTAAAAGAAAGAACTAACAAATAATTTGAAGTCATTTTATTTGTAGAAATATTCAAATATGGATTGCGTAATGATTCAATTTATTTAATTACACAAATTGCCATAGTTTAGCTGGATATTTTTCTTAAAGCTCCCGTAAAGGTGAAGCAGATAGTCAGCAGCATTCCGTGGTAATTGGTATTCTCCCATCACGAGTCCTGACAAAAACATAAATATGAAAGAATCTTGAAAAGAAAACAAAACTTCTCTAAACTACTGGAACTTACATATTGTCCTCTTATATTGCCAAGCATAACTTTGAGCTAGTGGTGGCGGTAAAGTTGTAAATCCTAATGCTGATGAGAGTGGAGGCATCCATGTAAGCCCAGATACAGAATGTGACGGCGGCACCGATGTCCAAACCGATGCATTTCCTGGTGCACACGGCGGAGGCCAACTGGTAGAGGTAGCACCGATGTGCCATTCGATGTACCTTTAGGTGCAGATAGCGAGGCAACAGTATTGGAGGCCTAGGTGCTGATGGTGGGAGTGAATTAAATAAACAACCTAAAGAATCAGTTTTGCTTTAAACTAATTCTTAGTTACACCTGTTTATAACAAACAAGAGTTTAGTTTGTTTCAACATGATGTTTGCATTGAATCAAACCAATATTTGACTTTGATTTTAAAACTCATTACAATGACAAACAACCTAAAATTTAGTAAGAACAAATATGTGCTTGTTTGAAAACAGCTAACATTTTAATTTGATACAATCATAAATCAATGTTGATTCAAAATAGCGACAATAGGTTGAAATAACTATTCTGCATATTTGTTCCAAACGAATTTATTGTTTTGCAACAAACTAACTTCAGTTTAAAAACAACAATTTTCTTAGTTTGAAAAACAACCAAAATGTTGGTTGTTTCAAACAGAGGTGATTTTTCTCCGTGCAGTTGCACGCAAACCGTCTGATTAATGATTGTTGCTTTTATCCGTTGTAGACAGTGGCTTCTCATTGGCATTGCTTTTCGGTGGACTCGCTTCGTATTTAGCAGTCTTCACGAAAACATGAGCGGCGCTGAGCTTGAGTGCAGTTTTTGCAAGTTCATGTTCATCCCGAGCGCGCGTTCTCCTTCAAGCTCGTGTTCACCATCAGCATCGAACATGGGTACGAAAAATGAACGCGGTGCGGCTCAGCTCAGGCTCGAGCTCAAGTTCAAAACTGTGTTCAGGCTGTGTGCTCATCCAGCATGCTGTGTGCTCAGACTGTGTGCTTAGGCTGAGAACTGAGGCTGTGAGAATAGGTTCTGGGCCGAGCGCGATGCTTTACGATTATGTGGCACGTTTCGTATTCGCCATAGTTGAGCGGCATAGCAAAAAAAGATGAATCGGAGTTGGTAGATGAAAACAAGTTGTGCTTTCAGCATTTGCATTTGCGTGCGTCAAAACGGGAAAACAGTCCAAACGTTCGCAAAAGTACCCATTCTGCGTGGTACTTTAGTATGGGAAAAGCAAGCGTGTTATGTTTTATTGTTGAAAATAAGCCAAAACGTGAAGCAAACTAACTTTAACATGAACATTTAGTGTGTTAGCAAAGATGGTACATAACATTATTGTTTCTATCCAGCTTCATTAAAAGAATGAAACTCAATTGGGGAAACAAATGAGCATGAGCATGAGCATGAACATAATGACCGTGCATTTCGTAGTTGCTACTCCGTGATTGATCAGAACAATCGCAATTGCACAGGGAACCAATGGATGAAAGCATGGGATTTGCTCTCCAACCTCAATGTGCACAGTCCGAGAGCTCTAGTATGGATAGTCGATAACGGCGCTGGCCACGTCCTCACGATCATCGGGGATGGGAAGGAATTGATGATGCAGTCACTCGCCCACTGCAAGCCGAGAACACCTCTGCACTCGCCACGAGTTCCTGCGGAATTTTATTGGAATCTTGGGGTTAAGGTTTTATGGCAGAGGTTCGTCTTGGTTAACGGGTTGCCAATGTGATAGTTATGAAAGGGTGGTGGTGCAGTATTCTAATTGGATGCCGAAACGAACTTTTTTCGCTCATTTCGAATTCTAACAGTTACCTGCTAGAACTAATCAAGTTGTAGGTATAGGAATAGAAGATGGAAACGGTATGAAAGCCCATTTCCAGTTCTAGTGATTGCTAGAACATGAGAAATATATGAAAAGATACAAAGTAGGAGAAATGGAACGGGCCTGGGATTGAACCCACGACCTCCTGCGCATGAGGCAGAAGCGGTAGCCATATGACCACCAAGCCCGTTTTTAAAACTCAATTGGGGAAACAAATGAAATATAAAATCTTCCTAAAAAACAAAAACTTAAAAAATGTACAATATAAGGATTAGTTAATTGATTGCCGATTTTCGACGCCCTGGGCATAGTATATTCATTGTGTTTGCTACATAAGATACACAAAACACATGTATACAATGGCAGGCATAGAAAAGCTTCAATAATAACGGTTCCTTTAAATGCTAATAGGGAACACTTAGTTGAAAACAGGTCAAGTTGCAGTTGAAATGTAGACCCATTGAAGTTTTTCTTTAGTATGTAGATATATAGTAATAAGTACGTGAGTTGAAATTTATGCATTCGTTGTTCAATAATTCTGATTTCACATGGAGGCTTATATAATCGTGAATTGAATACTTCTGATTGTTGATTATTGCATTGCCAAAATATGTACATGTACACCCATTGTCATCCCAAGTAGAGAGAAATCCCTCAGTACCGGACAACTTAGTCACATTACCTAATTCTGGGTTCTGCAACAGGTACCCTGCATACAAAAAATATACGATCCATATTTGATTATTTGAATATGATTTTCGATGATGTACTTTGATAATGACTGAAGGTAAAAAAATCACGGATTACAAAACCGTTCTCCAATATCGTAAACTTTAGCGGCATTTTAAAATATAACCGCGTTCCTACTCGCTTGAATCAAATACAATGAGGTCAGTCTTTGCGAGGGGAATACGTTCCACGTACATCCGCGTTGAAAAACTTGAAGAATCGCGTGATTCATGAAATCCACTTAAAAAGCTAAAAAGTATACACATTGATAAGACAATTAAAGTCAGTGCAAGTAGTGCGACTTTTAAAGTAAATTACATAAAACTCAAAGTTCCCACCTTTTCCAAAGTCGAAGAAGTAGCGTAAAGACATTATTAAAAAAAATTGCACAGGGAAGCAACCGAAAGAATTTTTGAAACTCTTCTCAACAAGTCTAAAGTATATTCAATTAAAATGGTTAGAAGTACGGGGTTGGACTTTTCTTATGCTTATGTTTTCGTAGAACGTCTTTTTACTCTGTCATTGAGGATATTTCAAATATCTACGCACATAATAAGATGATGAATAAGTTCCTTTTACTTTTACGAACAAAGTATTATCGAACCATTGAAATTCAAGACAAAATTTTCAAAACGACTTATCTGCTTTTGTAAACAAAGATTCAAACGACGATTTGACGAATCTGATAGCTCTCCCACGCAAACCAACACCATCAACAGGTAGCGGGAACCTTAACCTACCTATTGGTGGTGTTGGTTTGCGTGGGACAGCTATCAGATTCGTCAAATCGTCGTTTGAATCTTTGTTCACAAAAGCAGATAAGTTGTTTTGAAAATTTTGTCTTGAATTCAATTAGCTTAGCTTAGCTTTGACTGACTACACATATCTATGGTTGCTACTCCGTGATTGACCAGAATCAGTGAAATTGCACAAAGAATCAACTGAATGATTGACTGGGATTGTTCAAGCATTCTCAGTGTGCAAGTTTCAGTGACTCTAAAATTCAAATGATCAATAACGGCGCCGGCCACGTCCTTGTAGTCAGTTAGGAAGAAGGAAGGAATATTAGTAGGTGGTTTTTGCTATTTGAAGACCGTGTTTACCTCTGCGTCTCCACAAAAACCACAGGAAGGATTATCAGTTAATTGGTAGGCATCGTTGGATCTGGATTCACTCTGATAAGCGATACGACCGTGTCATTCTTTATACACAGTGATTTTACCTAGCCATGAATCGGGCGCGAAAAGTAGTACAAACTAACTACCGGCCTACCGGGCGCGCAATGCAGAACACAATATTTCGTCCGATCGCGCCATCGTTCTGCTGTCCGAAACAAGAGAAATCTCGCACTGAACTGATTTTTATTACCCGCCGCGCAAAGCAGAACACAATATTTCGTCCGATCGTGCCATCGTTCTGCTGTCCGAAACAAGAGAAATCTCGCACTGAACTGATTTTTATTACCGGCCGCGCAAAGCAGAACAGAATATTTCGGCCGATCGCGCCATCGTTCTGCTGTCCGAAACAAGAGAAATCTCGCACTGAACTGATTTTTATTACCCGCCGCGCAAAGCAGAACACAATATTTCGTCCGATCGTGCCATCGTTCTGCTGTCCGAAACAAGAGAAATCGCGCACTGAACTGATTTTTATTACCGGCCGCGCAAAGCAGAACAGAATATTTCGGCCGATCGCGCCATCGTTCTGCTGTCCGAAACAAGAGAAATCTCGCACTGAACTGATTTTTATTACCGGCCGCGCAATGCAGAACACATTATTAGGTCCGATCGCGCCATCGTTCTGCTGTCCGAAACAAGAGAAATCTCGCACTGAACTGATTTTTATTACCGGCCGCGCAATGCAGAACACATTATTAGGTCCGATCGCGCCATCGTTCTGCTGTCCGAAACAAGAGAAATCTCGCACTGAACTGACTTTTATTACCGGCCGCGCAAAGCAGAACACAATATTTCGTCTTCGTCCGATCGTGCCATCGTTCTGCTGTCCGAAACAAGAGAAATCTCGCACTCTGAAAATTTTGTCTTGAATTCAATTATATTAAAACTAGAGTTTCAACACCAAAATGCTAAGCCAAGCCAACCAAGCAATGTCTGTTGATTGTAACCGATGTTTTGTACCGTGCTCAAAACGGCGCTCACAGCCGCGCTGAAAACATCAATGTTCGAGCGCCGCTGTGAGCGCGGTGCAAAACATGAGCATCCCAGCCTACGCTCGGGTTCATGCTCATTTTTACGAGTGCACGTTCGAGCCCGAAGCGAATGTTCATTCGAGTGCGGCAGCACGGATAAACATTTGCGCGGGGCTGCACCTTGAAGACTGATTGCGATTTGCAATTTGCGACAACAGCCCTCGACCTTGCACCCTTGGTCGGACTGACATTTACTGACCCGATGTTTTTGCTTCAAACAGTTATAACACAAGCCTGACTTCGCAGCTACAGAATTGTGTTCATGGACAATTCAGGGCTTGGATGAATGAAGCAATGAAGATGAGGACTGATGCTTCGGCACCAGATATACTCCCGATGAAGGTAGCTGCATGAGAGAACAGTTTCAAAGTGCTTAGTGAAGAATGCTTCCTCGCTTCATATGGCACTGCTGTACGAAACAGTTGGAGAGTGAAATCAAGCACCCGCTAGTGCAGAGAATAATAAACTCTCTTGCCTCACTTATGGAACGTACACACGGTCAAGCAGTTTGACCAACATTGACTCCACCTCTCGTTTATTCAAACATCCATCAAGTTTTACCAACAGCTGCACAAACAATCAATTTATTTGACCTACAATATCACACACGAACGACCAGCGCGCCAACTTGAGCACCAACCGTCAAAAAATATATGGGGGTTTGTGCAACTTCACTACAAATGCTCAAACATGTTCGGCGAACTTTGACTCCACCCCCGAGAACTCAAACCAAAATCAAACCGTTTTATTTTTTTCCAACCGAGCCGCCAACTGCAACGTACACACCAGTCAAGCAGTTTGACGAACATTGACTCCGCCCCCAAGAAAACGCTTCTGTTGCTGCTTTGTTTGAACGTGTGTGAAGTTGTTCGAACAACCATTTGACAGTTGGCGGCTCGGTTGGAAAAAATTAAAACAGTTTGATTTTGGTTTGAGTTGTCGGGGGTGGAGTCAAGGTTCGCCGAACATGTTTGAGTATTTGTAGTGAAGTTGCACAAACCCACATATATTTTTTGATGGTTGGTGCTCAAGTTGGCGCTTCAGTCGTTTGTGTGTGATATTGTTGGTCGAATAAATTGATTGTTCGTGCCGTTGTTGGTTAAACTTGATGGATGTTTGAACAAACGAGATATGGAGTCAATGTTGGTCAAACTGCTTGACCGTGTGTACGTTCCATTATACTGAGTTGCGCATTTCTGTTGGAATGAATGTGTAAAAGAGAGGTATATAATGCATTCTCTCTCTTTCTCGCTAATATGGTTTTGTATTTACACAACACTCACACGCATCTGAAACACTGCTGAAGAACGAAGGAAGCCTCATTTCACACTGCCCTACTGAACGATGCCTCCTCGGCACTACCAGGCTTGTGAAGCAGCCATTTTCAAAAATTCCCCTTATCAATATATAAAACGAATGCTTTGTACACGCTAAGTTTCACCTACTCAGTGACTGTTGTTGTATTGCTCTCTCTTTCTATCCCATGGAAATTTTACTCAATTTCCGTCAAAAGCAGGACAACTCAAAACTATGAGTAATCCTGCTTTTGACGGAAATTGAGTAAAATTTCCGTGGGAAGAAGAGAGACGGCAATACAATTTTACTCAGTCACTGACTAGGTGAAAGTTAGAGTGTATTTGGCTCTTCCCTTGTTCGTGCAGCAAACAGCACATCATCGAGCGAACATCAATCGGTGCACCGAAATTTAAACCTCACTGTGGGCTGAAAACGAAGCATTCGTTCGTTTTTGAACGAATTTTCCAAGGCCTGATGGACATCCATGTTCTGGACTACACTTGTAGATGACGTGCTCAGCTTGACCAAGCAAATCGATTGAGAATAAGTGCACAAAATGTGGGCGAGACTTTTTTGTGGGTTTTTGGTTTAAAATATGGTATTTTGGCCATAGCTTCCAAGCCCATAGTCCGATCTGGCCAATTTTCAATAGGAAATAATGGGTCAGGATTCCCCGTCGAATGCAACTTGTTGCAAGTAAATCGTTTGAGGATAAGTGCCCAAAAAGTGGGCGAGACATTTTGCGCCCCCACATCGCATCGGTGGTGGTCATTGGGGTGGTTGCTGCATATCAATCGACCTCAAGAAACTAGCATTTTATGTAAAGAAAGTGTTGAGCTTGGATGCTGTTAGCGATTCCATCCATTCGAACAAATTAATTGCATCATTTACAGGAGGGAAACTTTCTGCCGTCGCCAAATGATTAAGATCTGCACTTTGAAGAAAATTCATCTCGGATCATCCTTCTTTTGTTTAAAATGGTGGCCTGGAAAAAAACGATTTTATTTTAAATCACTAACAGAAACAAAACCAAAGAATCTTGCCAGAAAAGTTTAATTTTCGCCGACGACAGCCAAATCGGTGAAGACGTCACCTTAGTGGAAAATGTCGATTAGCTGCTGTTAGTGTTTAAAGAGGCGCATTATCAAAAACAAGGAATCGTCATTGTCGTTTAAACGAAGAAAAAGTGGAAAATTAAGCCGAATAGTCTGTTTGTCTGGGTGAAGATTTTACCCAACGGTCAATACCTCTTCTTGAATTAATAGTTTTAGTCCTGAAGAGGACTTAATTACAATTCTTGAACTTCCTCTCACTTTTCCACCCGGCGCCAAAGAAAACGATACACACAGGCTCTCATTGCTTCCGGAAACCGAACGTTGCAATCAAATATAATTGCATTTGAATCATTTGTTTGAGAAACTGCATAAGTCCATTTTACACTTTTTCGAGAAAACAACAAAAAACTGTTTTTGAGCAAATTTGCACCGAATCTTTCGATTTCTTCGATACAGATCATTAGTTTTTGGCAAAACTCAACACCCTGGGGCACTTTCGGAGCAAAAAAATGTAAACATTATTCCACAATTGCTCTTCAAAGTACGTGGACATATGTAGTTTCTCAAACAAACGAAAATTTTTTCATACATTCCTGAACAAAAATTTTTTTTTCGTATTTTTTGCCAGAATACGTATTTTTGGACGAGGATTCAGAATATATAAAAATCTCATTTTGGCCAAAAATGTTACATATGCAGTTTCTCAAACAAACGGTTCATTTGGTATCACGCCGCTTTCGATTCTGTCTATTTTTCCTTTATTTCGGACATTTTTAAGGATGGTGTCTTCTGCGAATCTGATGTCCTCCACTGAAAGCCAGACGAGTGGCTTCAGCGGCCATGCGGCCGATGAGTCGTGTTAATCCCTTTCCCACGGTTGGTGAATGGTGACTCTTGCTCGATTGGAATGTCACTGGCAGTAAATTTGGAATTCCAATTGGAACATTTCCTGTCTTTGTTTATAGTGTATTTATGGTGTATGAATGCGTCATTTTATCCATGGATCAATCCACTTTGCAATTACGGCGCAACATAATTATTTCATTAAATTCAAAATTTTGAAAACTGAATAACTACTGTAAAACTCTTTTATTGCCGGGAAGAAACGCTCCACTGCCATACAACCTTGCTAACCCTCACGTAGCACCAACAACACAACCTTTACCACAAGTTCATATTTGAAGTCAGGGACACTTTCGGCCAAATTTTCTATGTCTGCACAATTATCCGTACGAGAGAGTAGATTTACATTTTTTTAAATGAATTATAAAACCAACATGCATTACATGTTAGAATAATCGTTTTGCATGAAACAAGCTGCGTTTGATAATATCGAAATGACCACCATATCGTGCGTTATACGCTTTTGGACGTGTCGGAAAATTATAACGATGGCCGCACGTTTTCATACACTCGATTATGCATAATGCACAACAGGTGATAAAAGATATTTTAGTTACTAGATAAAAATTGTCACTGTCCCTTTTTTTGTCGCTGTCGTCGCTGTCCGGAACATCTTTTGCTGGCGAGGATAGGGGATCTTAATGTCAATGAAGGAAAAATACATACGATTTGACAGTTTGATACCACATATGTTTCGGACAGCAGAACAAAGGGAACCGAAGCGACAATCTTTATCTAGTTACTACAATATCTTTTCATGTGATAGATTTAGTTCGCAAAAGATATTGGACCCAATACCTTTTCCAAACCAAATCTATCACGTGTTGTGCATATGCATAATCGAGTTTCAGACATGCCTTGTCTCTCTGTTCAAAATTCCTGGAAAAAGCATCCATAAATGCAAATAATCCTTATTGCCTATATGAGCTGACACCCAGTATTGCCAGAAAATATATTTGTTATAAAATGCTGAGCTGTAGAGCCCACAGAACAACCGAGTGAGTCAATTACAATCTTTTTTTTTTGCTTTGTAGAAGCAAACTGCGGATTATTTGCAGACACCCTGTATATCTTGATAACTTTTATGAAAAAAAAAATATTGCTTCCAATTCTTCTTCTTCTTCTTCTTATTGGCATTACATCCTCACACTGGGACAGAGCCGCCTCACAGCTTAGTGTTCATTCAGCACTTCCACAGTTATTAACTGCGAGGTTTCTAAGCCAGGTTACCATTTTTGCATTCGTATATCATGAGGCTAACACGATGATACTTTTATGCCCAGGGAAGTCGAGACAATTTCCAATCCGAAAATTGCCTAGACCGGCACCGGGAATCGAACCCAGCCCCTCAGCATGGTCTTGCTTTGTAGCCGCGCGTCTTACCGCACGGCTAAGGAGGGCCCCTTGCTTCCAATTATGTTTTTCAATTTCAAATTTATTTGCATGTTGCAGATAGAAATATCCGAAACAAAATCTGGGGATCATGTGTGTCCAGTTTCCTCTACTCAATTTCATTTCGTGAGTGGCAGTATTTTTAATAACACTTTCTTTAAAACGCCTTCTTCAACGTCTAAGAGAAAAAATACATCGTTGCCGAATGCACACAATCGACACATGTTGATCAACGATGTCCGTTCTCCTACCGTAGCATGTGTGAAATGATAAACCGCAAAGCGATCATTACGGAATCGATTGTTTGACCACCTCGGTCATAGCACTACCCACGTACAAATTACCGTCACCAACGGAGGCAAAGAAGTGTAAAATGTCGAACGAAATCATCTGAAAACAACCATCATCATCGGCCAGCAATTGTGGTTCTGTGCTTTGACAGCTGGGCATCTGACGATCTTCGTCCTAGCTCGGAATAACATATGCAAATATTTATATTACACCTCGAGGGTTGCCTTCAGAACGACAAGTGGATATTAATTCAAACCGATCATCATCTCGGGATCTTCAATTTTCTGTGGTTATGCCTAGTCGCTCAAACTGCTGACGTGCGACATGTGTCGGAGGACCATTTTAAGCGAAACCGATTAAATTGCTGGTTTCGTGTTGCGAAACAACTGATACGCCAATTGTAATGAGATTATTCGTTTAATTTCGAATCGAACATTTGAAATGGATCTTGTGGCTTTCCACTGAAAAGAAGTGCAATTATTAGCATTGGGTGCTAAGCACACGGACATGATGAGTGGTTACACGTTTTCAATTTCACATCGTGCTCTTATAATGCTGCTGTTTTCATAAGAACTGCACATGTGTATAATTATTATCATGTGGCTCGAATAATGATTGGTTCATGTTTCAAAAACTAAATCATCGTCATGGTCATGGAATAGAATGGGATCAGTGCCGTAGGGTCATGCGATCTTGGAAATATATCCGAATTTTGTCATCGTGTATACCAATTATGTGAAAAACTTCAACACTATTAACTGTAGTGATGTTCACATTCATTAACTGATATACCTATTGACACTTTGTAGTTTAATAATCGTCGAGCACAGTTATATTCACTTTGAGTTAAGCCAATAACGATGCCAAAATCGACGGCAAGTTTTCGTTTGAAAAATTCAAGAAACGATTTTTTATGACTTCAAATAAAATAAACTTTCAATTTGTTCCATTTCGCGAATTGAATTTAAAAGTGACAATTTGAAAATTGAAAAATCACTTGGTCATAAGAATGGCCAGTAATACCAATACGACATCGATCAAACATGATCTGATATCTGTCGAAAGAAGGGATATGTAATATAATAAAATATAATAAAAAGTAACAATACCTATTCATACATTCAATTTTGCTTCTCCACTTTAACACGTAGTAAAGCTCGTAATTTGAATAGGCTATTAGGAATTGATTGACGTTATATAATAACTTGGTTATTTCTTAAATTATCAATTCAGCCATAATGGTATAATTTTTCCTATCATTTTACTTACGATATCCATCTGTTTATCCAGACAGTTCTAATACATACTTCTAATGATAGTAATCAGATACCTTTCTGTACATTTAAAGTAGTGCCAGTCCGTTTGCTCACTCCAAAGACTGCATGTTGATGAGTATACTATTCGCAGCCAATGAGCACGCAAGAAACCTCAACGTTGCACCGCCATTGAAACGATGGGCATTTTGCATAAATGAGCAGATGCAAAAGAAGACAATTTACAAATGTTTTCCCTCGTCGCCAAATAAGGCTAATTTATTCCAGCTAAATTGAAATAATAAATAAATGGCCTGCCGATTTGAGCGGGCGCACTGTGCCTCACTATTGGCCTATAGGTTTATTTGGTTCGATCGGAGACGAGCCATTCAATGTCGTCGCTTTCAAATCCTGTCGGCTGTCGGACGCTGTTTACCCACAATGTGTAGCATTCGTGTGTAGGCCTTCCCTAGCTCTGAAATCGAAACTGAATGCAGTACCTATAGAATTGTATGAACGAGCAATAATTGAATAATCACAAGCCGAGTGGAAAATTGCAAACAACTATATGCGCTGCGTCCCGGTCTTTTGGGATTACTCGACAACTGGCACAGGGGTTCTCAGGCCCACTTGATAGGACTAATGAACGATTTTAACAAACGGCAAGAGTACATAGATTTCTTCGTTCGTACAATCAACCAGTGCATGTAAGATTTTCTAACAATTCTGCATAAGAACCTGCCAAAATCTGTATGAGAACTGGGCATATGCGATTCTTATACAAAAATTGTAAGCTGCTTATACAATATTTGTATAAGAATCTTGTAATTTCGCATATGCTCAGTTCTTAAACAGATTTTTGCAGGTTCTTATGCAGGATTGTTAGAAAATCTTATATGCACTGGTTGGGTGTAGATAGTGAAGCAGGGAGTCCATTATATAAATATTTTTTTAATTTACGCAAATATGCGTTTGTTCTCATTAAAAAGTTTTCTATATAGGATAATAGGTCCCACATTGTGGCTCACAATGCAATTTATTAATGTCTACGGTGATTATAAAAAGATGTACATTGCTAGATAATAACACAAAATGATATGCTCTTACCATGGGCGTAGCCAGGATTTCGAGAAGTGACAGGGGCACTTTTTGGTCTTCTAAATCGTAGTTTCATAGTAGTTTTATAAAAACACATTAATATTAACACGTGAAACCAAATCCAAACCAAATCGAAACAATAATGATTAAAACAATAATGGATTTAAAAATGCGTGATTTATTGCTCATCAGATATTTTAAAATAAAGTGAGAAAAATATTAACGAACTTAGTATTCAGAAAGAATATAAAATCGGCTATAACAATTATTATAAAAATCCTGCATTCTTCCATAAGTTTAAGAAAACTATAGAACCATACATCTGAATTTCTAAACAAATCCTCTCTGAAATAATATTTATTCTAAAATAGGCAGAAAAATCAATATGCAAGCTTTCTCCAGGAATTCCTTCGACAATTGCTCCTGGCATTCTATCCGAAATTCTATCAGGGATTCTTTAGGGATGCCTCCAGCAACTTCTTCGGCAGTGTCTTCAGGAATTCCACCGTAAATTTCGTGCTGTTTCCCATAATTTTTAAGAATAAGAATATTCCGTGGAAATTCCGCAGAATTGCCAGTAAACATTCCTGAGAATTTCACGAAAAATCTTCGAATTTCTTGTGTAAATTCCATAAAATTTTCCGTGAATTGTTTCAAATAATTTCTTGTGAAAATTTCAAAGAATTTCTCCAGGAATTCCACCGGAAATTTATACAGAAATTATATTCCTAGATTAATTCGCAATGAAATCCTGAAAGAATTCCGGTGGAAACTTCAAGATTTCCACTAGGAGATCCTCCAGGAGTTTCTACGAAAATTCCTCCTGGAATTCTTCCAAGAGTTCCATCGGCATTTTCACCAAGAATTTCTCTAGGATTTCCTTCGAGAATTATTCCGGTAGTTCTATCGGCAGTTCCTCTGAAAATTCTTCCGGGAATGGCGCAGGAATTGGAATTTATTTATGCTTCTTCAGGAATTTATATAGATTTTCCACCAGAAGCTCCTCCGAGAATTTCTCTGCGAGCTCCTCAGGAAATTCTCCGGGAGGTCCTCTGATGATGATGATGGTCCAGCTACAAACCCCAACAAAGGTTTCAGCTAGACGAGATTTGTCTATAAGATGAATTCTCTTGTTTCCGAGAATGCTTCTGGTAGTTTCCCCGGGGTTCCTTTGAAAATTCTCCCGGGAGTTTCTTCAGAAATTCTTCCAGAAAATTCCTTCGAGAGTTCCTCCGGGAATTCCACCAGCAATTCATCCGGAAGTTTCTCCGGAAATTCCTCCGGGAGTTCCACCAGAAGCTATTCCAGGAAATTATTCAGGCTTTTTTCAGGAAATCATTTAGGCTTTCTTCAGAAATTAAACTGGAAATTCTTCCAGAAGTTCTTCCGATAGTTTCTCGGGGAGCTCATCCGGGAGGTCCTCTAGGAATTCATCCTCTGAAATTCCTCCGGGAGTTCTTACAGGAGCTCCTCCGGCAGTTCCTTCGGGAATTCCTCCGGGAGATCCACCAGCAGTTTCTACGAGAATCCCTCCGGGAGTTTCACTGCAGTTTTTCCGGGTGTTTCTCTGAAAAGGAACTCCCGGAGGAACTCCTAGAGTAATTTCCGGAGGAACTCCCGGGGGATTTTCTATAGGAATTTCCGGAAAAATTATCAGAGGAATTCTCGGAGGAACTGCTGGTAGAACTTCTGGAGGAATTTATTGAAGAACTACAGGAAGAATTTCCGGAGGAAATCCTGGAGGAACTCTCGTAAGAATTCTAGGATGAACTCCCAAAGGAATTTCCGTAAGAATTCCAGGAGGAACTCCTGGAAGAATTCTTAAAAGAACCTCCCGGAGGAATTCCCAGAGAAATTCTCCGAGGAACTTCTGGAGGAATTTGTAGATAAATGCCTAAAGAAATGTTAAATGAATTCCTGGAAGAAAGCCTGATTGAATTCCCGAAGGAACAACTGGTGGAACTTCAGAGAAACATCCGGTGGAATACCCTAGAGGAAGGCAAAAAATATGTCTGAATGAACTTCCGAAATCACATTCCCGTGAAATTCCTGCCAACTATCGTCCAGGAATTCCCTGTGAAGTTCCTGAAGGTATTCCCGGAGAATTTTTGGAAAAACTCCTGGAAGAACTCCGGAGGAACTCCCATAAGCATTTCCGGAGGAATTTCCACATGGAAGTCCTGAAACAATTCTTAGAGAAGTTCCTAAAGGAATTTCCGAAAAATATCTAAAGGAATTCCCTGAAAAATACCAGGAGGAATTAATGCAGAAATTCCCAGATGAAACCCTGAAAGTATTCCCAGATGAATTGCTGAAGAAAATCCCTACGGATTGTTCCAAAGAAATTTTTGGAAGAACTTTTGGCAGATATCCGAGTAAATTCCGGAGGAATTCTAGTACACTTCCGTGGAAAATCTCCCGGAGAAATTCCTGAAGGAATTCCTGGAGAAGTACCTGAAGAAACTCCCGAAAATACCTGTAAGAATTGCTGGGGAAATACGAATTCCAGGAGAAATTCATGAAGATATTTCTAGAGGATTTCTTGAAGGATATTCTGAAGTAATTGCGAAAAGAACTCCAGATTTGAATGCTACATGATTTCGCTATTGAATGTTTGGAGGTATTCCCGGAAAATTTCCTGGAAGTTATCCCGGAGGAATTAAAGGAAGAATTCCAAGAGGAATGCCCGGAGAAGTTCCTAGAAGAATTTCCGAAGGAATTTCTTACACAGTGAAGTGAAATTATGGAGCTAAATCGGAGGATTTCCGTCATAAATTTTTAAAGAAACTTCTGGTAGAATTTTGGGAAGAAATTCCGTATGTATTCTTGACGGAACTCTCGAATGCATGCCTGAAGGAAATGCCAGATTCTTCTGAAGAGAGAATAGCCGAAGAAATATTTAGAAGTAAATCTTGGAGAGAAGAAAAGAAATCTTCAAGGAATTTCCTAAAAAAGATTTAATGGGGATTTCTAGATAAGGAGGAATTACAATTACATGAGAAGGATTTTCGAACGATTTTCAGAGGAATTTGTGGATAACTTTCCGGAGGAATTCAGAAGTTCCCAGGGGAGCTTCTAGAAGGATTTCAAATAGAATTTTTGAGCCCGAAATGTTTCGAGTTGTTTTGAACTTTCATATATTATGGATCCTGGATGCCCTAATAAGTTTTGGGAATCTTTTGAATTTCAACCACCTATTTCTGTATATGATTGGATCGTAAAGTGCACATGTTTGAGGGAATTCATTTCAGTTCAATCTTTCCACAATTTAGGGGGGGCGACGACCCTCTCCTATTACTAACTTGTCCTAACTTTGAAAAAGTGATGGAATTTAGAATTTTGATAATTTCTTGGTTTACAATATCAGGGTTGAGAATGATTTTCAAAAGATCATTACTTTATTTAATAAGCTCGTGTGTTTTATCTTCTACTGTAATTAAATAGTTAATAGTGTCTGTCGCGTTATTAAGTCCATCGTAAATTTAGTTATTGATTTGAATTTGCTTATTAGTGTTGTCAGTTATTCTGGTAAGTCCAGAATTAATCATATTTAAATCGTCTGCCTCGGGTGAACCTGACATCCACTTCCAGGGCTCTACCGAGTGAGTCCTATCGTTTTTGTAGTCGATATTTGCGTGTGATTTGTCGAAGGTTTTGTTCCAATTCGTCTAATTTCCATTTTAGTAGGTCAATTGCTTCGGGATCGTCGTGGGTTTGTGTAAGTATTTTAATCTTGATGTCATCTACTGCCCTTTCAAGTGTAGAGGTGTTTATTTGAATAATAACCTTCGATTGACCTGTTACAATTTTACAATTGGAAAGTTGCGTTATTGCAATGTGCTCGTGATTTAGATTCTGTATCCTCAGGCTTCCTGTGACTGCCGGGATTCTGTTAAAAAATGATGTTTGTTTCATTAGATTTGTGCAATTTTGAATTATCTTCATTCCTAAAAGTGACATCATTACTCTTCTGAACAAAGCTTTTTGAAAATTCGTTTGTGTTTGGGCTTGATCATTTTATCTTTAACATAAATTGCCTGTCCTGTTTGTAATACGGGTGCGGGTCGTCTGTCCTTGTTAGCCTTCTCGAGGTGTTTTCTTTGAGTCTTTTTAAGTCGAACCAAATCATCATATGTTTTTTTCCGGATTTGTTCGAGTGTGTCTGGGTCTAGTCGTCGTTCGGGATCTCGTTGGTACCCGAAAAGGGTTTCTTTAGGAGCTCAGAGTGTGGATGAGTGAATGGAGTTATTATACTTTTCCACAACGATGTGGATAATATTTCTGAATGGCAAGTGTGGAGTTATCTGTTTTTGGATTCGGTATTTACTTCTGATTTGCTGTTAGGTGTAAGGTACACCGTAATGTTCAGATCGAGCAGTTTTACTTTGATGTCAGGAGACTGGAAAGCTTGTTCGTTATCCATTACCAGAGAGTTTGGAATTATAAAGGAGGTTACAGTATCCCATATTGCCTGACCTATATGGGTACCGTGTCGGGATTTTATAGGGATCATTCGTCCATACTTACTAAATTTATCAATGCTAGATAAATAGTAGTTGGACTCTATTTGGAAAATGTCCAGGTGAAGGATTTGGTAAGGATAGTTGGGTATGGGGTTTATTTAGAAGTGTTACAGGTATCGCAAACGCGTATATGCTTCTTCAGATGTTGCATGATTTTCGGGAAATAAAATTCACGCAAAATCTGATGTCTATTTTCTTGGATACCGCGGTGAGCTCGATCGTGAGTATCACGAATAATTTTTTCTTGCTCCTCTAAATCTGTAACATCTCGCAATATGATTTGAGTAAATCGAATTTTTAAAAGACCAGGTTTACTAAAAAAAAATTTAAACACCTCCTGGATTTGTCCTAGAATTTCTTCAGAAGTATGTAAACCATTGGTTTTCGTTGGATCACAAAATTCTTTTAAGATAGCCGTCAGAATCTCTTGTCATAAAACGAGTTTGTACAATCCAATTGAATTCCACCACTTAATTGTATCCCGCAACCACGTTAGATTTTCCGGGTTTGTACATGATTTTGTAATCATGTTCTTCAATAAAATTTCTCCAATTCATAAGTTTTCTGTTGGAAGTTTTTAGTGAGGGGTTGATGATCGGTAAAATTTTTGACTTTCTGTCCGTAAAGGTAGCTTCGAAATGATTTCAATGCCCAGACTATTGCTAGAAGTTCTTTTTCTGTGGCACTGTATGCTTCTTCGGTTTTATTCAGGGTTCTAGACACGTAATGAATCGGTCTGTCACCTGCTGTATCTTGACTCAAAACAGCAAACAGTTTTGAAAAATCTGGGTATGCCAAAACATCGCTTGAAGCCAAAATATTCTTCAGGGTTTCGAAGCATATTTTTTCTTCAGAATTAAGGTTGATTTTTTTAACACTCTTAGAGTCTCCCTCCCCTCTTAAGAGTTTAGTTAAGGGCTTGGCTATTTTAGCAAAATCCTTAACAAACCTTCTATAATACCCCATCATGCCCAAGAATCCTCGAAGTTAAATTTTGGGGTTCGGGGTACTTCTTGATCACTTCAATTTTCTTCTGGTTTGGCTTGATGCCCTCATCGGTTATGATATAGCCAAGGAATTCCACAGAGTGGTGTAGAAATTCCGATTTGTCTAGCTGAACTTTTAAGTTAGCTTCAAATAAAGTGTTTAAAACAATCTCCAAGTTCTCAAGGTGTTCTTGAAGTGTTCGTCCAACAACGATAACATCGTCTATATAGACAAAGCATCGTTTGCCAATACGATGCCTCAACGCATCATCAATCGATCTTTGATGCTATCCCATTGCGTGGGAGTGTTGCTTGTAATGAGGGCGTCGTTGGCCATGCCCTTTATCTTTCTTCTAATGGTTTTTATCAATGGTGGTATTGGAAAGAGTTCTTCAAATCATCAAAGAGTTCTAAAACATCTCTGACGTCGGGAATCCACTGACTAAGGTCACGTGGATTGCCGTTAAATTCTGGCAGATCCCTGATGATTTGTGGGATTTTTCCGCGGTCCTCGAAGGAGATATTCCTATCAATCGTGAACCTTGGTGCGGGGTTAGGAGTGGGGTTTGGTACGGGATTGGGCGCGGGATTTTAATCGTTAAAAGGCGGAATTGGGGGAATTTGAGGATTTGGCACAATGAGACGTGCCGGTTGGAGTAAGTTTGGGTTGGAATTTGGCATGATTTTCACTAATTTGTCGGAGTTTTCACTAATATGCTGAAATTTTCACTTGTTTGCCGAAATTTTTACTATTTTGCCGAGATCACTGAACAAAAATTCACTAAAAAAATAATTCTCATGCACTTTGCTTTAGTTTTTGTGTTAGTGTTCGCGCCTATCTGTGATATCTTAGCGGGTCGCTTACGGGTGGTCCGGGCTAAACGCTGTGTTATTAGTAGACGAGTTCGCGTTTGTATGGGTTTAAATTTTGATTAACTTTTGGTTGGATTTTAAGTTAGTTTGAGCAAAGATTGTGATATTTCAGGGACTTGGATACCGTGGGCGGTCCTCCTCCCTCTGAATTAGTAGTGTTTAGTTTATTACGCACTTACAGCAGACGGTGCGGTGTTATCTTAAACCTATTTCTTTCTGCGGATTAATACTCACAGTGTACTCAGAAGCAGAGCATTCATCGCTCTGTCGGTAGCAGCGATTTGACTTCTATGACCACGTGGTTATCCTGGGTTGCTGGGATGTCCTATTCAGCGCGCCTAGTCGCTGTACTCCAAAGACTCGAGTCCGCCGATTTGACAGCGATCCAAGTTGATTGGGTCGATGGAGCTCTTGGTGGAAGCCCAAGGCGGCTTCGGTGTTAAAACCTTATCTGTTGCTGAAGACGGGTCACTATTCGGGTGCCAGTTACACCGGGGGTTATTCGGTACGTTTTTTTAAAAAGACGCGACCACTCCCGATGGAGTTCAAACTTAAATTGTTCTATTCAACTGATTTTCTGTATTACAATAAATGCTTACATGCTATATGTCTCGTCAGCTGTCGTTGTCGTCAAATGCGGTCATAGTCTATTCGGCGGTGCGCTGACCCTGGCGTCAGCAGAAAATATGCGCGTTTGTTGCTGCGGTGCCCTGGTGCACGTGGCTGTTGCTGCGGTGTGTGGCCTGGTTCGGTGATAACTTGCATTCCGGTAGAAATTTAACAGCAGCATCAAAAGACTGATCGCGTGCAAGCATAGAATACCGCTGATATGTTGGTTGGAGGTCGCAGCATGATCCAGATCGGAAGGTAGATAAGTGTAAGCAGCAGCAGAAGACAGACAAGCAGCCGTCGGTCACAGATTTCAGGGAAGCGGGTGACTGAAATCGTCGACAACGAATATGATTCCAGCGAAGAGTACGGAAGTAGTGAATTCACGGACTATACGGCGAAAAGCAGCCGTCACATCTACAAAGCCGGTGACGGGCCGGAGCGAGGCGTCGATCGAGGCTCGAGGGACAGTGACGTTGGCAACAGATCGGAGAAAGTCGTCGGTCGTATTACAAAAGAGCAGCTAGCCGATCGGAAAGCGGTTTAGCGGCATTTTAAAACATTTCTTGGGGAAATGGAAGTTTGTCATCAAGCTGCAGCAGATGTAGTCAGGAGTCGGTTGGTTCTGCTTCATTCCGTTCCGGACGTGATTCCAGATCTTCGGAGTCTCTTCGGGAAGCTTAGAAGCTGCTGAAGACGCCGCTAACGGAGACGAGAATGCGGAATTTCCGGCTCATCATCCTCCGCTGCGTCGTATGGATAAATCAGTGCAGCGAAAGAAAGCCTAGTCGGACTGTAACAGTGATTTTCTGGATGATGCCGGTGAGCATTTGTCGCGTTTTGATCGTCATCGGCACTGGTGGGTAACAAAGTTGAAGATGGAAAAGACACTCGATCCACTGATCATTACGTGGATTGGAAAATCAACCGGGTTGCGAACGAACCACGGAGCGTGAAGATGATGATGTTCGCAAGGGAAGATCCCGTTGTTTAACACGCGAACGGTGTTCGAGTTACGTCCTTGTGAAGCTTTGCTGTACCTGTTATGAACAACTAGTACATCCCATTCCCTACACTTTCTGATGAAGCTTTTCTTTCTTCAGATTTTTTTCTTTATTATTGATGTTTTCAGCCCTGGGTTGGTTCACCTCAGCAATTCTTCAGAAGTGAATCCTTTTTGTAGTATGTATTAGTCTTCGTAACAAAATGGGCACCATTACGGAGCATGAGATCTGATCAAATTATTCGTAGTACTACTTGACCAACGCCTCCAGCTGGTTGAGGGTAAAGGATGACACAACCGCTCATTAATTTGTTTCTAATTACATTAAAAAAATCCAAAAATACGATCCGGGAATCTCTGCTTGAAAACCCCAAATCGGCTTACCCGTACGCAAATGTGAAGCCATTAAGCACAACTTCTCGATCGCTTCGCTTATTCATAACTTAAAAGGGGAGCATAAAGCCCCTGGGGGAGTATCGTCGGTTACGGGGAAATAGCTGGAGGCGGTTGAAATTCAATACATGTCAACATGTATACGCAATGCGGCATCAGGGACCTGCGGACAGACTCAACGATGACACACGAGGACGATGTTCGCTGCAGTTCAGTCTGCAGTGAAATCGATTCCTAGTAGGTAGTTAGTTGGTGTGTTCATTATTCATGTGAATAGATATAGGAAAAAAAAGTCTTGTTTGAGCTGCATCAATTGCCCCCGGAGATGTAATTGGAAAAAAGGGGGACGAAAACGAAGCATTCAATTTCATGTTTTCGTGACAGTATTCATGTCTAATGTTGTTCAATTGTATGGAATAGCTTGTTATTCTCAAGCGCGATGTAGGTAGATGATGATGACGACTGATTACCATGATGGCGCTGGACATGAATACCGGATAATTGGATCAAATTAGCAAATTCTCAAACGATCAGCTTTCACTTGTTGAATGTTTATTCAGATTTTGTTTGTGATTGCTGTAAAGTCCATTTGTATCGTATGAGCTTACATTGCGGAATAATTTTAACCACATAAATTACAAGCCCAAAATCACTTTGTTTTACATCATTTTGCATCGATTAGATTTGGTTATATCCGAATAATTATTTTATTTATAACTAGCTACTAGGGTAAGACGGTATAATGCGCCCCACCTGGCCAAAACGCCCCCCTTTGATTTCTAGAAAACTATACCTAACTAAGGGTAAAAATCAGTTGGAACCTATAAATATTTGTAAAACCATCATACTATGTGAATGTGGAAGTATTTTTCTATTACACAACGAAAATAATAGCAAAATACAAAAAGTTACAGTTTTGATGTAACTTTTCATGTTTGTTTGCTCAACATTCTGGAGCGACTCTAGCATACTGTCCGGAACACTTGCACTGGAACACTCAGTTGGGCAACAAAATAACTTTTCTCAGTGGTTAATATGATATAAAATTGCTTCCATCTTCAAAAATGTAACGATTTTCGAAAACATGTTTCACTGGCCAAAACGCCCCAGTGTAGGCAGGACGGTATGCCCTTACCAACTGTACACAAGCGCAGCGAGCCTGCAGCAGTTGCTTCCAAATTGTATGGACAATATTAAAATGTAATTCACACCTGCTTAAATGGACTTATGTTGGTTTTTTAATGTCAAGCACATAAGGATTTGTAACCTTTTTATTATGGGATAGATAAAATACTAATAAAGGGCTATGAAACGTGTTTGATTACGGTGGGGCGTATTGCCCAGGCACTTTTTGAAATCTAGTTTTTCACGACTTTTCAAAAAAGCTTTATTACGTGTTATCTGTAATATTTTTATATGACTACTCACATGTTATGCATTTGGGACTCGTTGAACTTCAATATAACACAAAGTTTGCATAAATTACGTTGAAAAGTAAACAGTTTTCATAGGTATTGCCTTAGGGGGGGCATATTATACCGTCTTACCCTATAACTAGCAAATATTTGTCTGTAATTATCCCTCTGCAGTTTATAACTCATCGATAGTGTAAATATTCAATGAACGCCCCTTAATTTACCAGCGATTCATGATATGTCTTTTCCAATGGGCCAACAACAATTTACTTCCTATCTATATGAAGTAATAAAAAGAACCCCTGCACGAGACTTACAAACCAACTGAAAAAACCGGAAAAGGAGAATCCGCCACGGCAAGCGGGACTGGGAAAAGGGCTAAGGTTCACTTTAGAACGACTAACGGACTACGACTTGAGCACACAGACCAGACAAGAACCAACCGAAAAAAAAACTAAACACGGAGAACAAGTTTGAGCCCAGTTGCTATCATAAATGAAATATGAACATTGCTTTAGACTAACTGCCTCTAACCCCTTCCATGCTTTTTTTTCGCAAACGACCGACTGTCTGTCTGAGGAGGAGAAAATTTGCACAAACTAACAACCTTCCTCGTCGTCGTAGTCGTTGGTCGGTCCGCAGATTCGTGTGGATAATGATAAGTTCGGACCAGGTCCTCACGACCCTGGTTCATCTTACGCCACCTCAGCAAGCCCGACCTACCGTGGGCAAAGGCAGAACCAGAGAAATGTGAGCAAAATAAAAACATTAATAATATCGCTGAAGGTACTTTGTTTTTCGTTAAAATATGATTATGTACTTTACTGGGTGGAAATGTTTTACTTTACTCCTCCCTTTTCGCCACAATCAGCGATAAAGCCAACCAAAGTTGGAAATTCCCGGAATGATTACTTCACGATATTTAAGGCGACTCTGGTTGGAATTTTGGTTTCAGATTTGAAGGGAATTAGAACGCTTAACGAGTGAAGGATTACATATGTGGGTTTGGTTTGGACAAATTTAATAATTTTGTGAATTAACAGGATTCCTCTATGTAATAATTCTAGAACCTTCTCTGGTTATTGTTAATGATATTTATTTAAATATTTTGGTTTTGATCTCTGTGAATGTAAATGCAATTTGGACATTCAACTGCAGTGTACTGCAAAGTGTAAGTTCGAAGCGTTTCCCACCTCAGTCGCAAAACTTTTCGCTCAAAAAAAAAGAGTTGTGTGCAAGACACTACCGCAAGGACAACTATTGTAGCATAAATCATATTCTACTTGACTTCTCAGTGAATAAATACTCTTCTTTACCAACGGCCATTACTTTGCTGCTGACGCTATTTAACACTAGAATAAGAGATCGGCGAAGACGCTATTTGGCCAATCGAACCGCTAATCAACGTTTGAATCTTTGTTTAGAAAATCACATACGTTCTTTTGAAAAAGAAGAAAGAAAAGAAACTTCGACACGAACATTATCAAATGGATTCACAGCATGCTTGCAAAAAGAGAAATCTCTTCAGAGCTGGGAAGTTCGTCTCTTACAATATGGGCAACCAAAGGTTGCCCTCAAGGAGGGGTCCTCTCACCACTATTGTGGTCCTTAGTTGTAGACGATCTTCTAGGAAGCTTGAAAGAAAAAGGTTTCGAGGTTGTAGGCTTTGCTGACGATATTGTCATCATAGTGAGGGGGAAATTCGACAATATCATTTCTGAAAGAATGCAATGGGCTCTTAATTTTACCCAATCGTGGTGTATTCAGGAAGGCCTTAGCATTAATCCGTCAAAAATTGTAATTGTACCATTCACTAGGAAAAGGAAACTTGATCTAAAAGCTCTAAAGCTTGGAGGACTAGAAATTCAGCTTAGTGAACAGGTCAAATGCCTGGGTGTCATTCTGGATTCTAAACTGAACTGGAATGCTCATATTGAGTGTGCAATCGGAAAGGCAACTAGTGCCTTCTGGATATGCTCTAAAACATTTGGAAGAAAAAAAGGGCTTAAGACCAAAAATGATAAAGTGGATCTATACTTCCATTATTCGTCCAAAATTGACATATGCTGCTCTTGTCTGGTGGCCAAAACAAAAGAGGCTACTGCACAGAAGAAGCTGACAAAACTACATAGGTTAGTGTCCATTGCTATAACGGGAGCGATTCGTAGCACCCTTCAAAATGCAACTCTTAATCTGCTACCATTGTATGAATTCGTGCAGTTAGAAGCGGAAAAGAATATGCAAAACTTAAACGATTGAAGTTATTCAAGTCAGGCGATTTAGTGGGCCACTTGAGTATTTCACAAAAAATTCAATATGGGCCAGTGATGAATATGAGTGGAGACTGGATGAAACCTGTGGAGAACTATGACATTTCTTACAACATATATGAACCATCACGTATGGTTTGGGATGTCGGAGGTCCCACTGTTCGAGACGGTTCCATAAAATTCTACACAGATGGCTCAAAAATAGGAACAAAAACGGGTGCAGGAATCTTCGGCCCTGGGATAGCGATCTCAGTGGCAATGGGAAACTATCCAACGGTGTTCCAAGCGGAGATTTTTGCTATAATAAAATGTGCTAATATCTGTGTAGAAAGGAAATATAGATATGCAAATATTTGTATTTTCACAGATAGTCAAGCGGCACTCAAAGCGTTGAGTAGCTTTAAATGTACGTCAAAACTTGTCTGGGACTGCATTCTTTCATTGCGAAAGGTGTGCCAAGAGAACTCCGTAAATCTGTACTGGTTCCAGGGCACTGTGGCATTGGCGGTAATGAAAAGGCAGACGAGCTTGCGAAACGAGGTTCAAATACACAGTTTGTTGGCCCACAAAATCACTTACGTCCTTTTGAATAAGTTCCCGTAAAGCCATTTTTACACCGGCGTCGGCGGCGTCACGCCGTAAGCAATGTACGGCGGCGGCGGCGTGAATCGGCGTGAAGAATTTTAAGCTGAGAAAAAAAAAATCACATCAAGGCATTTCATGCTTTTTATGAATTTTAGGGTTTTTTTTGTACAATTGCTAGCCTCAGTCAGACTGATGGGGGAGCATTCTAATAGCTATAGCTTGTATCTCCACAGCAAAAGTTTACAATATATCCTCCACTAGGACATTTCCGCATCACAGCACATGAGTTCATTGGAAAGTACTTCGGATATAAATCCAGAAATTCGTGTGGAAATTCCTCAAGATAATTCTCAGAAAATTCGAGAAAGGAATTCTAAGAATTAATTTTTAAATTTCCCTTATGAATTCCGTCAGAACTTCCACCAAGAATTACCTTGAAAATTTATTAGGGTATTTCTTCGGAAATTCTTTTCGAAATTTCTTCAAAAGCTCCATCAGGAATTTCCTTCTACTTGAGGGATTTCTTCGGAAATTCCTTTACGAAGTCTTTTGGGAATTTCTTCAGCAATTCATTCGAAACTATTTTTAGGGATTCCTTTGAAAATTCCTTTAAAAATTAGATACCCATGGAAAATCCTTCAAGAAGTTCTATGAGAATACCAACGAACACTGTTTTAGGAATACATTCGAAAATCCAATTGGGAGAAAACCTTCAGAAATTTCTAATAGAAAATTTTCCAGTAATTCCTCAAAACATTTCTAGAAGATATTTTTGGTATTCTTTTGAAAGTTCCGTTTCAGACAGAGTGACCAAATAGTCACTTTCAGTTGAAGTGAAGTGACAAAATATTGACTTTCATGTGGCAATGGTACTTATTTAATTATTTCTCAGACATAGAATTATTTCGACTCATAAAGTTTATAAGTCTGCGGTCGGAATCTCTGTTGTTATGTAAAATATAGCAACGTTATAAAGAATTTTAGAAACTAACTTTCTTTATAAAACTTGTAAAAATGCATCTCTTTAGTATATTCATAAAGGGAACTGTTCCGTTCTCCATAATTATTTCTCAGACATAGAATTATTTCGACTCATAAAGTTTATAAGTCTGCGGTCGGAATCTCTGTTGTTATGTAAAATATAGCAACGTTATAAAGAATTTTAGAAACTAACTTTCTTTATAAAACTTGGAAAAATGCATCTCTCTTTAAAGTATATTCATAAAGGGAACTGTTCCGTTCTCCATTTCACTAAATATATATACATCTCATCGCGAAACAAACAAATACAGCACAATCTTCATTGTAACTTTTCACAAATATGTGTGCTCACTGTTTAAAAAATCACAAGAATAAGAAACAAATTGAATTAATGTTTACTGCTTTGTTTTTCTTGGGATGAACATAGGAGCTATGGGATGAAATCGAGGAGCAGTAAATCTACATTATGAGATCATGAATTTTACGAACATAAATGGACAACTTACTAGTAAGCATAATAAGAAAGTGTCCGAGGAAACTTAAGCAGTACCGATAAAATTAAACTACGCGCGCATGTTTCCTACAAGCTTTGCCAGACTAGTTTTTACTTGGGTTAAATTCCACATAAGTTTACAAAGTTTACGGGAAATACCAATCACATGCGTAAAAAACGACTCCATTGTACGAAACATGTTAGTTAACTGGGTAAATAATTGAGCGGGTTAGAAGCAAACGGGTGTAAGTGACATTTCGGTCAACTTTGAGTTGACTATAGCAAAAAATGCTTTGGTTTTAGAACTTTGCGTCAATATATTCAGGGTCGTTTTCCAACTCGATTCTCTCGGATATTTCTTCTAATAATTGGTGGCAAGGCGGAAGATACAAAACAAAATGGCGGAGAACAAGATTTCTTTATAATAAAATTTAGGAACAAATAAACAGCTAGAGTTTAGCAGCCATACAGTTTTATTAAAGTTAATTTCAACGCACTAGATTTCACTTTAGGTTTTTCTTTTATTAAATTTTCATAGTGAGCTCACCGTTGCGGCCGATGCAGGAACCGTTGGCATGCTTGCAGGTTGATGTCGTCGATATCTGGATCTCGGGGAATTTGGGACACTAGGGCATTCCTCCTTCGTTCTCTTCTTCTCACTGGGAATAGCTATAGCTTCACTGACGATTCTCAATATTGGCTGGAGAATCCTACTTTCTGTCGGTTTAGCCTATAATAGTGGAGGCTTTTGTTCCTGGCCCAGGGAGTGGTAACAAACGCGCGACATGCAAGAGTGATCAATCAAGCAAGCTTGCACCACACGTGGCCGGACAGCCACAGATTTTACGGTGTGCCATTGTTCTTCATAATCACTTGTCCGACCGATCACTCTGGAGCTATTTTCCACTTTCACTGCAGTTTATTGTTCATCACCAGCTATAGCTTGATTATCGGTGTGCGTTTATGAACACAGAGACCTTAGCGCGGTCAGAGCTAACTATGAATTTCTATGGTGCACTTTCTGACCGTTGGTGATGAAGCCTCTATGATCCGTACTCGAGATTGAAATCACTAGGTAAAGGCACTTGAATCACTGTGGACTTTCGCAAACATTAATACCGAGTTTCTTTTTAAACTAAATATCTTTCGATATTATAGGAACTACCGCGGTCAGTATGTAAACGGGCTAACACGCGGGACCGACACTGACATCACTCCTCTGGGCGATAAAAATGAACCAGCTCTGTACCCTATTGGGGAATCCCTTTTATCTCCTTTTTGATTAGTCATCCCCATGGCCATCCAAATCCCAGACGACGATGATAGCGGCTACGAGTATTGGAGACGATGATAAACGCATCAACACAATCAGGAACCATACACTACAAAATATTCTTGGTTGATATCCTGGCAATTTACATGTTTACTCCGACACTGGCTGCATGCTAAGCCTTAACAATTTAAAATACCCTAACACTTGTTTCCGCACAATAATTAATAAAAATAAACAAAATATGGATGAATAAATAAGTAAAGAAATAATTAAATGCACAAAATAAGTAAATAAAGAAAACTATGTGAACAAAAAAATGAATATATAAATGAATGAATGAATAAAAATAAATAAATAAATTAATGAATAAATAAATAAATAAATAAATAAATAAACTAAAGTCGGAGTAAAAGAAACGAACAAAATAAATAATAAATCTGAAGACATCAACCAAAAGCTACTGTACACAAAATAAACATCACTCAAACACTTGTAAAAGTGGAGACAGACATTTATTTTATATTCAGACATTTACAACAACACAAGACATTTATAACAATGTTTTATTTGAGCTAAACCACTAACTGGCCTTCCCACCAAATAATCTATTGTGACCCGAAAATGAACGGTCACAACACCCCTTTGAGTTTGACCCTCAATTAAGGGTTTGCCCTCTTATGATTTCAAAAAATATTAAGGAAACTCATGAGCTTTATTACTTCAAGCAAATTCAATGAATCCATGAAAAAAATGGGAATGTTAAAAAATCTTATCAAGCATTTATATTTTATCGCTGAAGACTTTTTTTTTCTTCATGGCCTAACAAAAAAAAACAACAATCTTCTCCCCGTCTAATAAAAACTGTAATATTTGCGTCAAAATTATGTTATTTTAGAATTAGTTACAGCCTAGATTCTTTCCAGAGATCAAAGAATCATTTCAAAATCTTTTTTTTTTGTTAATGACATGTCTGAACAAGCAGTTTGTTCGGAATATCATACGGTGTGCGTCAAATTCTAAATTATCAAAATTTTTAAACATTCACGATTTTTAATAATATTTCGATCCGTCATTCAATTTCCGGAATGAACTCTAAGATTTGGCTAAAATTAATATTAGCCAAAAGTTTCAAAATAGTTGAAACTGGTGACTTTAGTAACTTGCCAAAAAAAAGTAACCAAGTCACTAAAAAGTGACCCGCTACTACGCCTGAGATTGCGGAGATTCGAATATTCTCAAGAATTCCTTGGGAACTTACAGCAGGAGCTCCTTCGAAAATTTCTACATACTTTTCGTGAATACCTTTAATAATTTTTTAGGAAATTTTTTTGGTAAGTCATCAAGAAACTTATTTTAGTATACCTTCAAAAATTCCGCCAGGAATTCGATCGGGAATTTCTCCAGGAATTCCTTCAAAAAACCTCCAAAGACGAAACCAATTTCTCTAGAGATTCTTAATAAACCCTCCTAAAACTAATTCTGACAATGAGCAATTTTCAAAGGAACTTCTTAAGGAATTACCGACGTGCTTAAATTTCTTAAAGAATTTCTTTGGACATTCCCACAAGAATTTCTTCGGAACTTTTTCCAGGGATTCCTTCAGAAAATCTTGCAGACGGAGATAAATTCCGAAATTTCTCAAGACTCTAAAAATTTTCTTCAGGTATTCCTTCAGAACTTCCTCCAGGACTTCCTTCGGAAATTATTTCAGGAAAACCAAGAAATTTCTTTGGAAATTGTTTATCAAAATAAATTGAAACCGTTATTTTTAGAACAATTCTGGTTATTTAAGTACCAGGAGAGTGAAGGAAATGTTCAATTTGGTGGGTCACGTGCCCATCGTGTTCCAGCTTCAGAAGCCAAGTTACCATTATTCCTTTCTGTAGCCAATAAGATCTTGGATGATCTAACATTTAACACGGCAATGCGGGTAAAAGTGACAGAGATAGAAGCAAACAAGTCTGCTAAAGGTATAACAGGTATTTAATTAATGCCTGATAGGTTGCCTTGGTTCGGCAGATGCAAACGATCTGCACACTGTGATTTTTGAGTTGGCCAATCATCGGCGTGAAATACGAAATTCGGCGGCGTCGAGCCAGCCGGCGTATGGCGCGCCGCCGACACCTTGACCGGCGTCGGCGTACGTCAATAAGTGTCGGCGGCGGCGGCGTGGCACGGCGACGCACAGGTCTAACCCGAAATTTAACAAAAACTGTCTGGGTGTCTTACCCTATACTTTTTGAAAGAAATTATGGTAAATCATCGAGTGGCCATTGTCAGCAGAAAATGAGATATTCTTCTAAATGGAAAAGGTTTGTTTTGAGACGAGTTTTGTGGAAGCGGCGATAATGGGGTCGGTATAGCGATCGCAGCAGCATCAGTGATTGACAGAGATTGCTGCAGAAAACTTATTTTTTTAGAGAAATCATCTCGTAAGATTTAGACATTTGATTGTTGTTAATGTATGGAAAGGCGCAATAATAAAATCAAATAGGACTTTTTGTAATGGTTCTAGCTCCTTGGATCGCTTGCAGTAAACTAGGAAAAGCGCCAAAAATATTGATAAAATACTTGTTTTTAAATTGTTGATATTCTGAATTCATTTTTAATTCAGTGAATGCATTCAAAATCAGAACATTTTCCAGCTGTTTTGGTTCTAGTTCAAATCAATAATGTGCATTTCAATTGTTATTAATTGAAATCTAACAAACCTGAAACCTGAATCTGGCGAGCAAATTGTACTCAATTAGGAAATCCATACGACAGTTGCGAACAGCTGACGATTTTTTGTTTACCTTGATTATTTGACAGATTCTGACCGGACTGACAGAACAATTCAAAGGAAATTGTTAAGCGCGGTTTACACCAGAAGTGAGTTCCGTTCAACTGCATACACACTTCGTTTTGATTTCGATTGTCAGTCCCATCGCTGAATGTCCTCATGGATAGCCTAATTGCTACTGACGCCATCATCAGCCCCTCGATGATTTGCTACAGATTCCATCCGTGCGAATACATTTTTGCAGCGTCTCTCTCTGATGCGCGCTTGCGATTATGCTACCGACGGCTACTTGCTGCTGTCATCAAGCGATTGGGTTCTGTAGGTACTTTGAAGACAATTCGGCTCGGCTCAACCTTTTCTTGTTAAAATTGTGGTTCTGAAAAGAACCGATTGAAAATTGCAATAATACACAATTCCAATCACTAACAACAACAGTCATAGTCAGAATTTCGATAGAAATCCTTACTTGAGTTCTGTCAGCCATGCGAATATACCTTCGATGCGCACTTGTGTTTCTTGAACCACAGACAAACAGACATAACATTCGACAAATTTCTATCGTTCACTGATTTACTGGTCGATTTAAATAATCATTAGTTGACCAATCGATCACTCGTGGCGCGCGCATCGGATTTGCACGAGTTTGACATTTGCTCACTACTACTCTGGTTCGTGATTTGTCCAACTAACTCAAATCAACAGATGTCGTTAGTGTTTGAATGACGATGAATTTGATGAGTGAATGTTCAATGTGTTATGTCTGTTTGTCGGTGCTTGAACTTTCTGCCAAACGCAACCGCTATCGACGTCATTGTTTCGTGTCCGCTCTCCGTGACTTCAGAATGGAATTTTTGCATCAACAACCGTCGCCTTCGATACTGAGACCACTACTGCCATCGTTCTCGTCGTGTCCGCTCTCATTAGAATCTCGAACGAAAATAAAAATAATGCCCTCGCATGAGACACTTTTTTAGGCAACAAAATAAAATTACCTGGAAGAATTCGAAATTTTCCATAAAAATTAGGAAATTGTCAATAAAGAAAGCAGGGTATGAGCAATTAATATGTTCATTCTTCTTCTTCTTCTTCTCGCAGCCGCCTCGCAGATTAGTGTTGATTAAGCACTTCCACAGTTGTTAACTGCGAGGTTTCTAAGCTAAGTTACCATTTTTGCATTCGTATATCATGGGGCTAGCACGATGATACTTTCATGCCCAGGGAAGTCGAGACAATTTCCAATCCGAAAATTGCCTAGACCGGCACCGGGAATCGAACCCAGCCACCCTCAGCATGGCTTTGCTTTGTAGCCGCGCGTCTTACTACACGGCCAAGGAGGGCCCCCCGAAGGTCTTAGTGTTGGTTCGGTTAAGAGACCCAACCAATACCAATATTTGTACTAGTGCGTTCTGAGCGAAACGCTATCGCTTTAGTTGAGCCAGTTTGCAGATACATACAAAACACCCTGCAAAAGGTTACCAGAGCTCGCACTAGAATCCCGCCACAAATCGCAGTGCTTCCCTGAGACACACAAAATTTCAAAACTTTTCAACATTTCATTGAATTGTTTTTTCTGTTCAGTAAAGCATATTTTCTAGGAATGTCATAATTATAAATATAAACAAAACATCGCAAATCTAACATTAGCTACTTTGATCACTAGTTTGGAAAATATTCATTGGAGGCGCTTTGGATTTTCTAGGGTTCCAAATTTTTCTTGCAATGCGTAATAAAAGGTGATTTTTTCATAAATAAATCAAAATGCCCCACGAAAAAAAAATATACAAAATTCCCATAAATAAATCAATATTAGCAATAAACAATTACAAAATTTTCCACAAAATAAACATTTTTCCATAAAAAATTGAAAATTGTTCACAAAATAATCAAAAAACAATAATGCTCAGTTTTATTGCTTGTTTATATTTCTCAATGGAAATTTTCTTATTTTTTGTTGCTCTTCACTGATTTTTTCGTGGAAAGTTTTTAACTGTGAAAAATTTTGTATTGTTTACTTGTTTATTGATTCATCCATGGAAATTTTGAATTGTTTTTCGTGGAACATTTTAATTTCTTTATGGAATTTTTTGCAATTTTTGCTTTTAAAAGTGCTAATTTATTTTTGATTTATGGAAAAATTTTAATTGTTTATGGAAAATTTACATTATTTGTGGATCTTTTTTTATTTATTTAATGCCCATACTCTGATTTCTTTATTGGAAATTTTCTAATTTTTTATGGAAAATTTCTAATTTATTAGGGGGAGTATTTATTTTAGTCTTTTCTTTTTTATTCACATAGAAAATTGTAACCGTTCGCAAAATCCTATAAGGTTTTCGATAACTTTGGTGGCTTGTAGCGCCACTCTCACGTGTTAGAGACCACCATTCTGTTGATTTGCCCGTATTTCTTGAGACAATACCTCAGGGGCAATCCTCGAATGGTTGCTGGCTGAATATTCCAAACCACTTGCCAAACCCACGGAAACCCAAACTCGCTCTGCTTATCCTTTATTGCCCTCGTACTCACTTAAGCTCGTATAACCCAATACTCACTTACCGCAGAGGAATAGAAGTCTGAAAAACCAATCTAACAACGAAATGAATTGAGAACGTTTTTGAACAGTGTGTTCTAAAAGGGAATGGCTGAAAATGAAATCAATTGGCATCCAGATCTTCTAATTCAACATATTTAATTATCAAGGGAGTTCATTCGGGTTGGACGACATGCTAAATGGGCTTAATATTTATATGGGAAAATTCATGGCCATGATAACTATGTTTTCCCGTACCTGCGCAGGATTTTCGTAGCGATGGCGGGATTCCGGCGGGTGCCGAAGACGGAGGGCTTTCTGCTGCTGATGTTGACTCCTCCGGCAATGTGCCGAAGATGGGGAACTCTCCGGCGGGGCGCCGAAGACGTAGGTTTCTCCGGCGGAGTGCCGAAAACGCTGAACTGTCCGACGGGGACGATAACAATTTGTTCGACCGTCGGTGTCTCCGGTGAGCGTCGAGTTATCGGCGGCTTGCTAGTAAGCGATCGCTGCTCCACAAGATGGCGGTGTGAGCTTGTGCGCAAATTGGCCGAATTAAAGGGGCGGAGCGGCGGCTGGAAGGAAGACTTCCGATTTTCGGTCTTCGATAGCGTCCGGAATACCGTTCCCTCGAGCTAGTGGCCCACTTTCCCTTACGACTCGGCTTCACGTACCTTTCCGATTCACCGGGCGAGGACTCAAAGGAAGGTAACTAACTAACTCTTGGTTCAGGTTCGGTCCAGCGTACGATAATTAGCGACGTACGGGGACCGTACTCTCGGAACCGGTGGTTCTACAACAGTTTTTGGCGACTGTCGGGTCAGTTTCGCTCGACTCGACTCCTCTCCGTTTAGCTACCTCGAAAGGCGGGTCTTAGCGTTAGCGGACACACGAGCTCGACCCACAACGAAAATCGGATGGAAACCCCAAATTGACTCTGCTGGTCGCTTTCAAAGCGCCTATGCGCTGGAAGTCCAACGCGAATGGCGAATGTTAGTCAAAAACTAATTAAAATCTATTTACACGAATTACCTTTTTTCCAATAATTCCTCCGGCAAATGGAGTAGAATCGCGTAATCGTCAGGCGCACTGACGGAAAATAAGCTGCATCTGGAAGACACTAAAAGATTCTGTTTCAAGCACTTTACTTTACCACTGTTCTCTATTATTACCTTCAGCAAACTTTGAAGGAACACGTTTCACTTTTGTAGAACTTGGAAACCGGGATACTTCTCTTCCTCTAGTGCGAGCGAAAATAAACGAGCTTAAGGATTTTTACCCCCAAGAAACCTTGAAGGACAATTGCTATTTATGTACTCAGATTCAAGTGGCGATATCTATTTGGCGTCTTCCCAGGTTCAAGCAAATGGTTGAAAAAGAGCTATCTAGTTTAAGGAGCCATCACTTCACTTACTGAAACCGTATATGTATCACTTTGCTTAACCGAGACACAAACCTCACAAAACATTTCCTCAGCCGAGACAGTTAAATAGTCGGGCAAATACTGATTATATTATGGTCTCGCTTTGGACTGTGAAGCGTCAAGCCGACTTAACGAATTCAAGCATTATTTTGCTTAAAAAAGGCCAAAGCTTATTGAATTCAAATAATCTAATAATTACAACAAAAAAATAAAGCAAAAAATTAATTATAACTTATAATTAAGCTTCAACTCATTTCAATGATATTTAAAAGGATAAAAACGTCAAAGCTATAAATTAATTAAAAATAATAATCTAATTTCATAATATATTTACAAATGATTTTGCTTAAAAAAATAACGTCAAAAGCTTTAAGCAAATCCAATAAAATTATTCCGGAAAATCCACACAACGTTACAAAATGAAGCGGTGGAACAAAAAACCTGAAGCTTACGTCAATCAGATCAACACAGCATCGCTCCAAAAACCCTTTTGTAACATTTAATTTTGATTTTATTAACTCCTGCACCGTAAATATAATTAATTAAGATTACGAGAGCCTTTTGCCAAATCTGGTATATCTTTTGAAAAGCTATTGATTATCAAAATAATAATAAGAAAACAAAATTTGGAATATCAGTTATTCTGAAATTAAATTTTGATTTTTTATCTTGGTTATTTGATATGGGTTTTTTCTTGAACTCCAGCTTGACAATTGCACAACTGTTATCAACAATTTGTATAAGTCTGATACAAGTGTTCATTAGAGTGATTCAAATTTTGACTTTTTCGCTCCCCTGTGCTTAAACGATTGTTTTTGCTATTTTAATAGTCCTCCCAAATTTTCAGCTGATTTGGATGTAATTTGATTGTGCACGTGTCATTTGAAGGTTACATGAAAATTACTATGAGAATTGCCAATTATGTAACGGATCGTTTCGTGAAGCAGCTCGGAATCTATTTGAATATATTTAACGCATCGCTATCATAGAATATATATAGCTAAAAGTCAGTTGTTGTTGCGAAGCAATCTGACTTTTGTGAGCAAAATTATAAAGAAAACAAAAATGCTCATTATTGATATTGATGTTATTCTTTTACGTGTTAAATTGAATTTCTCACAATTCAGTATTTCATAGGGAAATTCAGTATGCATAGGGGAGCAAAAAGAAATTTGAATCACTCTAGTGTTCATTTTACCTGCCTACATGCCATGTGATAAATAACTCTTTCTACTATCACTATCCAAAATATCAAACGAGGCCGTTAAAATAGGGTCTGATGTAATTTTTAACTACTTTCCCGTAAGCTTTAATTCTTAATAATTTCCTTATAACATTGGTTCAAACTACAGCGGCAAATTGGACAACCTTCACAAAGATGTTGCAGGGGTAAATATTATCATTTTGCATCGTTATACGCCTAATTAGTATTTTAATCTTAATATAGCCAACTGTTCATTTTACCACCTCTTCTCCTACTCTTTTTGTTTAGCCAAAAAAATATTGAACTATACTTTTTTTCGTGCTCTACAGTGGTGTAACCCCTTTGGCATCAACTAAAAATCGTAAATATCTAGAGAAAATAAGCATGATGACAACAAACAATAATTATTACTTGTGGACAACAAGCCTATTTTTGCTGGTCAGTTATGCGGATTTTGCTATGAAGTTTTAGGCTAAGGTAAATAAATTGTTTTTGTTGACATAGCAGAGGCTGTTTGCAGATGAATGAAATAATCGTTGGTTGAAACCAATCAATTGAGTTTATAAACCTAAAAGGTCATTAAAATGACCCTAACATTAGACTAAGATATTATTTTCTATGAAACGCAAATACATTTGCAAAAGGTGGATTTTACTAAAGGATGCTTTTTGTATCATGTAACATTTACAAATCTGGTTCGAGACAAGTTGTCCTATATTTCAAAAGTGGCCAAGTGAGCAATGTTTATATATCGCATATCGTGATCTTGAAGTGATTTGCTTCGCTAAAATTCACGCGCCCCGGAGTTGAAGGCGCGCAATTTGCCGTCATATTTGGGCGTGCAATGCAATGCCTCCGCTCTGCGACGGTTGTTATTATTGAAACGTACAGGCAACGACTTCAATAAATTTATGACTTTATGCAATGGCAGACATGTTGCCTCCCTTCCCAGAACACGATGTGAGTAGTTGGTACCTAGAGTGCGCGAGCGTTTCGCTTGGGACGTTGGAAAGGCCGGACCATGCTGGAGTAAGGGCACCCATATTTGATAAATCATCGAACCTCGATTGATCTCGTGTTCAACCCTTGGGATAGGCTGTAATCAATTTGATGAAAAATGTTGGTTTTGTCTTAGCGAAGTATAGGCTTTCATCAACACGTAATTGAAAGGGGTATGCAACATGGCCTGTGCGGCGAATTTCATAACCGACCTTTTAATTCCGACAATCAAATTTAAAGGTCTACATACTAACAGTTCAATGGACCTTGCTTTCGAAACAACACGCTGTCAATTAACAAGACAATCAAGTGCAGTGCGATCACCCTGATGTTGAAAATTTTGGGCATTTCGACAGACTATACCAGGGCTGCCCAACGTACGGCCCGCGGGCCGGATGCGGCCCTCGGCTCCATTTTTTTGTGGCCCGTGGCATGTAAGGAAAATAACCTTATAAACGGCCCGCCAGCTTTTCTATCTGGCTCCAGAAGATTTTTTTATTATTATTTATTCAATATGTAAGTTTTAAATCAAAGCTCGCGCTGTAAAACCATTAATTTGAATTTGAAACGAAAAATAATATTTTACATCATTTGAAATGATTGCATAAGCGACTCCAAGATACAAAACCCAATATAGATTGGTCAAAGTAGTTTATCTTCGCGTTGAAAAAAGAAAGGCCGGTTTGATTAACTTATTCGGAAATTTTTGCTATATTCATGGAATAAAATCTGAATCCAAGCATTCTCTGAAATATAATATTTCTAGATCAACATTTGAAAAGGGCGTAACAGCTGTAATTATTCCTTCTGATTCATTGTCCACATATATAGCTTTATATGTAGACGAAGAATCAGATGGAATAAATTTTATTGTTACGCCCTTTTCAAATGTTGGTCTAGATTTGAAAGGGCCCACGTAGAAACTAAAATTGACAGAATTTCAAAGGTTTCAATTTAAATTTACATTTATTGATTCAAATTATTGGAACAATCCTTAGTAACATTTTGGTTTTATACCATTCTTGTTGAGAAAATTATGGTCTTCAAGAGCGTTTTAAAACGTTACTTGCGATGGATTATACAGGCTACAAACTCTTTTCACTCATGCTAATACGAAGTCAGAAAATGCAGTACGGACCTGTTTTGCTGTTAGAAAGATTTTGGCAAAACGGATGAAACCTTTCCAGGACGGAGAACTTGTTAAGGAATGCATTTCGGCTGTTGTTGACATCGTGTCCTAAGGAAACAGCCTCCTTCAGTAACATTAGTTTGCGCGAAACACGGTGAAGAGTAAAAGTTCTCGCAGAAGAGTTGAAAGCTACTTTACGTGAAAAAGCCGTCAGCTTCATATTCTCGCAAACGATGAAAATACTGACGTAAGAACGTGGCAAAGAAGGCTTTCTTCATGGTCATTTTCGAATGACATAGAAATTGGCAGCTTTATTCCTAATGCAGGAACAACTAACAAGGAAAACCTGAGGGTTGTTAAAACCTGTGTAAACCTGTCCCGTAGCGTAGTTGGCTACACGTTCGCCTCATAAGCGAATGGTCATGGATTCGATTCCCAGCCCCTCCCCCAAACCTTGTCAGTCGCGAGAAGCGCAGTCCGTACGGTGGCGTTTTGGGGAACGCGCCTCACCGACACGGCTGCCTGATGACGACTGACAAACATGTTCTTCTCAGAGGCATTCCTCCAACGTGCTTCGACTAATGGCAACCGAACAAAGCAACGATCACTGGATTCACCACATGACAAATGAACACAATGGACTCACAATGATATGGACTGGCAACGACAACAATAACGAATTATGGACATCTAAAAATAGATTCTGTGTGGACTCTGTGCAGCAGAGTACCACAGTAGATCACGGCACAGTAGCGGTTAAGAACACAGAGTGCCTACCGAATAAATACACGAATAAAAAAAAATGCAAATTTAATGCTTGAGAGATTTTGTTCTTTTCGAAAAGAAAATGGCACTTTTTCTACATCCTTAATAGATGAGTGAATTGGCTTTTCTAGCAGATATCGCCAAATATCTCAATGACTTGAACATAGAGCACCTTGGCACCTTGCTGAAATCTGGTACATTTCTCTCATCCTGTTGAAAACAGCTCATGCAAATCTGTTCAATATGCTGGTAAAGTAACGAAATTTTAATTTTTTTAACATCCGGTAAACGATTTGAATACATTAATTCAATGTTTCAAATGGATGCATCGACGAAATGAAAATAAACAAGAAAGATTGTTTGAACGCAATTAAATCGTGTTTAGTTTTTCTAGAAAATGCAAAAAAAAAAAACAATAATTATTTTGAAAATATTTAAAAAGTTATGTGCAAAATATTTTCTGGCCCGCTAGCAAGTGTGAATTCTAAAAATTGGCCCCTGGCTTGAAAAGGTTGGGCAGGCCTGGACTATACAAACAATATATAATTGAACGACAACGTTTGGGCAGGGCCGTATCTTCCCTAGAGTGAAGAATTGATCTTGTGCTTTGCCGTCGGAAGGCACTTCAAAGCTGCACTTTCATTTTAGATAAGTGTAGTTTGGAAAATTTATAATATTTTAAATTCACTCTTCAGCGGTGATTGGAAAACCAGTCACTCATTTCTATTCATCAATAAACGTCAAAGACGAAACACAGAGAACACTGTGTAGTAAACTAATGCAATAATATTCTTGTTTATTCAATGCGACCCTGCAGTCGACACTGGACGATGCCGCCCAAGGGAAGGATAACCCCCTTCCAAAAAGCAATTGAGTCCGTTCTCGTGGAATTGAAACCCACAACAAACCCGAAGCTAACGAACCCAAAATTGATTAAAAACAAATGTCGAAAAAAGCAGAACATAAAAATCAAATACCGAAACGCGCGCACGATTGTCCCTCTTTCTACTCCCCTACCACCGCCATTTATGCCAATACACTGGCCAGTCAGTAGCCGATTGAGCATAGCGACCAGCACGAGAGCGGTTGCCGAATTTCAAGATGGTTCCACACGACAACGGAGTGGTGCGCATCCAAGACGCGGCCATCATTCGCGAACGAACGCGCACCAAAGCATGGAACAGACAAACCAAAAACTACGATGAAGAAAAATCTCATTTCAAACGAAATTGACTGCCCGCGTACGTACCCCGGCCGGGCCGCCACGGTTCGTCGTTATTCGCCTCATTCTGAGATGGTCAATCGGAAAAAAGAGCAACGACGACTGAAATAAGCCAAAAAATCGACGGCCAAAGAATGATATAGAGTTGTACAAACATTGGACCGTAAATGAGAGTGGAAACGTGGGGCGGACGCGACGTTGAGGTTCCGCAGCAGGATATTCACCGTTTGGGGATGGTTGGGCAATCAACGTTGGACTGGGTTCACGAAAAAACCGCAGACAGACGGGATCCAGAATATATTATAATGTTTGTTTTTGCTTTTGATGATAATGGAAAATTAAATATTGCGATTTTTAGCTAAAATTCATTGATTTTCTAATTTCACAAACTGAAGATACGGCTTTTCTCGTTATTATCATTTTTGCCTTTCTCGTACAACAAAGTTACTTACTTGATACTCGATGGGCTACAGCTCTTCGATGAACCTACGCCGAATGGAGTATCCTTCTCCACTGGACTCGATCCTGGGCCAATCGCTTCCAGTCGCCCTGAACATTGAGCACTCTCAGGTCCTCTTCAACTGCAAAAAGCCATCGTGTACGCGGCCTTCCACGAAGCCTGCGGCCTCTTCCGGGTTCTCTATTAAATATTATCTTCGCTTGACGTTCTTCCGGCATACGAACAACGTGACCAGCCCACAGTAGTCTGCCGTGTTGTATAAGCTTAATAATATCCAGCCCTTTATACACCTGGTACAATTCGTGATTCATGCGACGACGCCAGATACCATTATCCTGTTTACCACCGAGTATTGCTCGTAGCACCTTACGCTCAAACACTCCGAAAGCTCTCCAATCAGCCTCCTTTAACGTCCATGTCTCATGGCCGTATAAAGCCACCGGAAGAATCAGAGTAGTATACAGCGCGAGTTTTGTTTTCGTTTGCAGACTACGGGACTTAAGCTGGTTACGAAGTCCGTAATAAGCCCTATTTGCAGCTACAATACGCCTTTTCACCTCGCGGGTAACATCATTATCGCACGTCACTAATGTTCCAAGATACACAAATTCTTCTACCACTTCAAATTTTTCACCATCCAGCACCATTTCGCTACCACCACCACTAATGAACCCACGTTGATTGCCAGCGACCATGTACTTCGTTTTGCTGGTATTGATCGTGAGTCCAATCCTCGCTGTCTCTCTCTTAAAAGGCACAATGGTACCGCTTCTTTGCACACCAGCTCTCCTAATCGCTCCCTCGAGCGCTATATTGAACAGTAGGTTCGAGAGTGCATCACCCTGCTTTAATCCATCTAAGGTAACAAATGACGTCGATATTTCATCCGCAACCCTTACACTTGATTTCGATCCGTCCAACGTTATACGAATCAGCCGTATTAGTTTCGCCGGAAAACCATGTTCAAGCATAATTTGCCATAATTCATTCCGTTTCACTGAATCGTACGCCGCCTTGAAATCAATAAACAGATGATGTGTCTGCAAGTTGTACTCCCGGAATTTATCAAGGATTTGTCTCAGGGTAAACATTTGATCCGTCGTTGATCAGCCCTCACGAAAACCTGCTTGGTATTCACCGACGAAGGACTCTTCAAGCGGTCTCCATCTGTTGAACAGAATACGGGACATAATTTTGTACGCCGAATTAAGGAGGGCTATTCCTCGATAATTGGAGCACTCCAGTCTGTGCTCTTTCTTAAATAGAGGGCAAATGAGGCCGTCCAACCAGCTAGCAGGCATTTCCTCGTCTTCCCATATTTTCGACATAGTATGGTGCAGAACTTCATAAAGAGGCTGTCCACAAACCACGTAGACCGAAATTTCACTTTTTCAAACCCCCCCGTCCCCCAGTAGACTTTCGCAGACTTTTCCGAAACCCCTCCCTCACCCCTTAGAGTCTACGTAGACTTTTACAAATTTTACAAAACCTCATATGTGATTGGAAAAATATGGAAATCAACCACGTTTTAAGCAAATCACCTATGCAATTCTATTTACGTGTAACCATTACAACAAAGTTCGTATTTCAAACATAATAAAATTAAACTGAACAAAATCCAACAAAACAAAAATCAAATTGAAACGAAATTAAATTTAATCCTCTGTCCATAACTCCTGAAATCAAATCTCAAAGCCAATTAATTTAATAACTGTTGAATCCAATTCCTCCTAGAGGTGTGCGTCACCATCGCCGACACTTTTGCATCGGCGCGCCACTGATAAAATCTGTCACGCATCTGACCTATAATTCTCAACGCCGGTTCAAAATTGGGAAACCGAAGAATTTTCAGAATTTGGAAAAATTTCGAGTTGAAATTCCGGCAATGTCAATTCTACATTCCAATAAGTTTTGCGTGGGAATTTCTTAAAATTTCCCAATTGATAACCTTGAAATACTCCAATAACTCTCCGTGATAATTCCGATGCTTTTCTTGAAAATTTCATGCAATATCCCGCTAAATAATCATCTGGTGAAATCCCAAGATTTTTCTTCTAAATTCCAAACTTCCACGTTAAAAAAACCCCGAGTAATTTTCCGTGAAAATTAAGAATTATTTTACGAGGTAATTTTAAGTTTAAACGGACATTCCGAAATATTTTTTTTAGAATGGTTTCCTACGATATTTTTTAATTTCTCTTGCAAATTTGGAGCAATTTCTTTAGGAAATTTAAATAAATCTTATGGGCATTCCAAAGAATTTTCTGAATAATTTTCGGCGGAAATTCTGGAGAATTTTCAGTTGAAATTTTTGTGAACTTCTCGTAAAAAAATCGAATAAATTTTCATGAAAACTATAGGGTAGCGAACCCAGAAATCGCCCTGACCCCAGTTTTCGCCCACCTATTGGATCATTTTGATTTTCCGCAAACTCCAATTGTTTAAGCCTGGTAAAACTAATTTATTTTTATACAATTAATTATCTCCTTTATATCGTATATCGAATTGAACTACTTACTAAAATGAATCTGTAAAAAGCAACATTTGAAAATCATGTAGTAGGTATGAAGGTACTTTTAGTGTATCACTCATGAAAAAGAGAAAAAACAACGAATGCTCATATATAGAGTTATTCATAGTATAAATTTGAATCCGCTTTTGAATTTTATAAGGAACTTAAATATTTGTTCAATAAAAATAATTTAACATAAGCGTGTTTCTCATTTTATTGAATATTGAGTATTACTGTACGTTTATAGCTGATATTTATTAGTGGGCGAAAACTAGTCCCAACTATGGGCGAAAATTGGGTTTGAGGGGGTCGAAATTAGGTTCAAATTAAGGAATTACCAAATTCGCATTTTCAGCCAATTTTTAGTATTTTTTATGCTTTTCTACGTTGCAATGTGCAAAAGAAGGATAATTAGAAAATAGAAACAGAACTGTTAAATAAATTCCATCATAATTTACGATTTATGGCCTGGTTTTCAATATTTACATGTAAACTGGGCGATTTCTGGGTTCGTTACCCTAGTTTAGTGCATACCGTCGTGCGGGACTTTTTTTTGACTCCAGGGGCTACTTTAGATTTTTGATTTTCTAAAAAAAACAAATAAAGATATACCAAATTTGAAACAAAAAGTTACCATCCAACTATCAACAAGACACCCGAATGATGATAATGGCAATTTGAAAGTAGTTAATGTCGTGATTCTTGTTTCAAAATGTCCAAAGTAGCCCCCGATTTACCGCACGACGGTAGTCATGAAAACTATAGTATCTATTAAAAGGCCTTTTTTTTTTACAAAAATTGCAATTTTTTTTGTGGAAACTAAAACCGTTTTTGGTGGGAAATTAAAAAAAAATCTCGTGCAAGTTTAAAAAAATTTATTTAGAAATTCCGAAAATTTTCCATCGATAATTCCAAAGAATTTGCATTATAACTGCCGAAGAAATTTACGAAGAATTTTCCACGGTCATTTCGAAAATTTTTGCTTATATGTCCAAAGAATTCCTCGCAAAAATTCCGAAATTAAGAAAAACAATTCGAGAAAATCTCCAGTGAGTATTCTGAAGGGTTTCTCGCGGAAATTTCGGAGAATTTTTTTTACAAGCTCCAAACAATATCTTTTGGGCATTCTAAAAACTTTTTCTGGGATATTCCAAAATGCTTTCTTTGTAAATTCAAAAAAAAATCCGTGGGAGTACGACATAATTTCCATAGTTTGCAAAGAAGTTCCGAAAATCAAAAGAAATTCTAGTAGAATCTGCAGTAAAATCCAAGTGAGGATGTTGAAAGAGATTTTCTCTGCTCAACACAGAAGAACTTCCTGGTGAAATTCTTGATATTTGTAAGCTGCAGTTCAGACTTTTACTTCAGTGAAATTCATAACATTTTTATGGAGAAACTCAAGAGATTATTTCGGTCAAGTCATGTAAAAAAACGGAAAATCCCAAAAAAAAAAATCAAATTAGTGTACTCCGCTTAAAGCTGCAGTATATAGCGTTAAAAAAATAATAAAAAGTCTACGTAGACTTTTGGTATACACCCCGTCCCCCTTCGTAGACTATCGTAGACTTTTTCGAAACCCCTCCACCCCCTCAAGAGTCTACGTGGTTTATGGACAGCTCCAAAGCTGCTCACTAGACTGGCCCAGCTTAGTATGGGAAGAAAAAAATGTTGTCGAATTCCACGGGGCACCACCCAGAATTGTGTCTTTGGGTGAGAAAATCAATCTCTCAAAATTTCAGCTCAATCGCTTGTTGCATAAGCTGGCGCATTTGATTTGAAGTTTGTATGGGGATTTCAGCCAAAATATATGAGAAAATACACCTCCGTCACTCATTCGATCTGGAAATTGGTTCTGATTGCTCGATTGAGCCCAGAATTGCAAAAACGGCAGTTGGTATGCTACAGAACAATTTTACAGAACATTGTACGGTGATTTAATGAATTTTTACTTAGCTTTCGGCTGATTTATTATGAGCTGAATTGTGTATTTTTAGATTTATTGATCGAATCGTATCACCCGAAACCTAGGTAAAAGTTCATTTAATCGTCATACAATGTTCTGTGAAATTGTTCTGTAGCCTATCATTTGCCGTTTTTGCAATTTTGAGCTCAATCGAGCTGTCAGAACCAGTGGTGCAATTAATCAACAATGCCTGCTGAGTGTGATTCTTTTGTTTTGTATTTTCTCTGCTCCTCTTCGCCTATGACGGTGTCTTTCAGTCAGTAAGACAAAGCAGGAGTAGATTAGCTTACTCGGTTTGCCAACAGCGGGCTGAAGCTGATGATCAATTGGCACAAATTTCCTGTCACTGTGTTTCAAGTGATAGTATTCACCCATGCATTTATATAGGGTTGTCGCATTCACGCAGCAGCGATTGAACTGAATGGACTGTCACTGCGGGCTGCGTGTGCAATGAGAAGAGAGGTCTTTTGTTTACTCTTTCTTTGATTGTTGCTGCAAACCATTTTCAGTTTTCACTTTTAGGAAGTGAGTGTGAAGAGGATATGGTATCAATTTCAACAAATTTCAGTCACTGAGATTGATAATTCGCACCACTGGTCAGAACCAATTTCCAGATCGAATGAGTGACGGAGGTGTATTTTCTTATATATTTTGGCTGAAATCCCCATACAAACTTCAAATCAAATGCGCCAGCTTATGCAACAAGCGATTGAGCTGTAATTTTGAGAGATTGATTGAGAGATTGTTTTATTTGTCAGCAAATTCCCTTATTGGTCGTTGCAGACAGACTCATAAAACCTCCGCATATCGTTCTGTTCCATTTTTTCCTGCGCCTCACTAATAACTTGTTCTCCGTACTCTTTTTACCCTTCTTGCATCCTAAGAAGGGTATAAAGATCGCTTGAAAAACCGACTTTTTATCCGAGGCTCGGAGACCCAAGTCGTATATACCAATCAACTCAGTTCGACGAACTGAGCACATGTATGTGTGTGTGTGTGTGTGTGTGTGTGTGTGTGTGTGTGTGTGTGTGTGTGTGTGTGTGTGTGTGTGTGTGTGTGTGTGTGTGTGTGTGTGTGTGCGTATGTGTGTGCGTTACAAAAATGTCACATCAAGATCTCAGCCGTCCGTGGACCGATTTGCACGATTTTAACACTAAACGAAAGCTATGACTTTGTCATTGTACAAGTTTTTGCAATCGGACATTTGGTTCCAGAGATATGTGAGAAATACGAACATGAAGTGTATTTTCAGAAAACTAACAAAATAATGTCACATGAATATCTCAGCCGTCTGTAAACCAATTTGCATGATTTTATCTTTAAACGAAAGCTATGACTTTGCCATTGAACCCATTGTATTTTGTTTTTGCAATTAGACATTGGGTTCCGGAGATATCTCTGAAATACGAACATAAAGCATTAGATGTATCAACTTCACACATTGGTAAAATATGTCCCATCAAGATCTCAGTCGTCCTTGGACCGATTTGTGCGATTTTATCTTTAAACGAAAGCTATGTTTTTGTCATTGGACCCATTAATTTTTTTCTGCAATCGGAAATTCGGTTTCACAGATATCTGTGAAATACGAATATGAGACATATTTTCAGACTACTAATGACCCGATTTGAACTTTTTTGGGCTTAAACAGAAGCTGTAATATTGCCATTTAAGGTGGCAAATCAAATCTGCAGTCTTTTTGTATTTTTTAAAAATTGTTAAATTTCCAGAAATATCCCTTTTTGCCTTTCTCGTATACTAAGTATACGGTAAAGGCTATATGATCGCTCCAAAAACAAACTTTTTATAGAAGGCCCGGAGACCCATAGTGTTATATACCAATCGACTCAGTTCGACGAATTGAGGTGATGTCTGTGTGTGTGTGTGTGTGTGTGTGTGTGTGTGTGTGTGTGTGTGTGTGTATGTGTGTGTGCGCAAAACTACTCAAAAAATGTCACTCATTTTTCGGGCACTTATCCTCAACCGATTTGCTTGCAACAAGTTGCATTCGACGCAGAATCCTGTCCCATTGTTTCCTATTTGAAATTGGCCAGATCGGACTATGGGATCGAAAGTTGTGGCCAAAATACAAATTCATTCGAAAAAATCGCGTAAAAAATGTCACTCATTTTTCGGGCGCTTATCCTCAGCCGATTTGCTCGCAACAAGTTGCATTCGACGCAGAATCCTGTCCCATTGTTTCCTATTTGAAATTGGCCAGATCGGACTATGAGATCGAGAGTTAGGGCCAAAATACAAATTTATACGAAAAAATCGCCTGAAAAATGTCACTAATTTTTCGGGCACTTATCCTCAACCGATTCGCTCGTAACAAGTTACATTCAACGCAGAATCCTGTCCCATTGGTTCCTATTTGAAATTGGCCAGATCGAACTATGGGATCAAAAGTTATGGCCAAAATGCAAAATCATACGAAAAAATCGCGTACAAAATGTCACTCATTTTTCGAACACTTATCCTCAACCGATTTGCTCGAAACAAGTTGCATTCGACGCAGAATCTTCTCCCATTGTTTTCTATTTAAAATTGGCCAGATCGAACTATGGGATCGAAAAGTTATGGCCAAAATACAAATTCATATGAAAAATCGCGTAAAAAATGTCACTTATTTTTCGGGCACTTATCCTTAACCGATTTACTCACAACAAGTTGCATTCGACGTAGAATCCTGTCCTGTTGTTTCCTATTGAAAATTGGCCATATCGGACTATGGGATCGAAAATTATACCATTTTTGCCTTTCTCGTATACTAAGTATACGGTAAAGGCTATATGATCGCTCCAAAAACAAACTTTTTATAGAAGGCCCGGAGACCCATAGTGTTGTATACCAATCGACTCAGTTCGACGAATTAAGGTGATGTCTGTGTGTGTGTGTGTATGTGCGTGTGTATGTGTGTGTGTGTGTGTGCGCAAAACTACTCAAAAAATGTCACTCATTTTTCGGGCACTTATCTTCAACCGATTTGCTCGCAACAAGTTGCATTCGACGCAGAATCCTGTCCCATTGTTTCCTATAGAAAATTGTTCATATCGGACTATGGAATCGAAAGTTATGGCCAAAATACAAATTCATATAAACAAATCGCGTAAAAAATGTCACTCATTTTTCGGGCACTTATTCTTAACCGATTTGTTCACAACAAGTTGCATTCGACGTAGAATCCTGTCCCGTTGTTTCGTATTTGAAATTGGCCAGATCGGACTATGGGATCGAGAATTATGGCCAAAATACAAAATCATACGAAAAAATCGTGTAAAAAATGTTACTCATTTTTCGGGCACTTATCCTCAAACGATTTGCTCGCAACAAGTTGCATTCGACGCAGAATCCTATCCCATTGTTTCGTATTTGAAATTGGTCAGATCGAACTATGGGATCGAAAGTTATAGCCAAAATACAAATTCATATGAAAAAATCGCGTAAAAAATGTTACTCATTTCTTGGGCACTTATTCTTAACCTATTTACTCACACCAAGTTGCAGTCGACGTAGAATCCTGTCCCGTTGTTTCCTATTGAAAATTGGCCATATCGAACTATGGAATCGGAAGTTATGGCCAAAATACAAATTTGTACGTAAAAATCGCGTAAAAAATGTCACTCATTTTTCAGGCACTTATCCTCAACCGCTCGCAACAAATTGCATTCGACGCAGAATCCTGTCCCATTGTTTCCTATTGAAAATTGGACAGGTCGGACTATGGGATCGGAGGTTATGACCAAAATACCTTTTTTTAATATAAAAATAAAAAAAAATTCACCTATTTTTCGGACACCTAAACTTAATCGATTCACACGCAACAATTTGCAGTCGACGCAGAATCCTGTTTCATTGTTTCCTATTGAAAATTGGCTAGATCGGACTATGGGATCGGAAGTTATGGCCGAAACACCATTTTTGCCTTTTTATACGAAAAGATTGTATGTTCGATCCAAAACCAAACTTTTACAGAAGGCCTGGAGACCCATAGTGTTATATACCAATCGACTCAGCTCGACGAACTGAGATGATGTCTCTATGTGTGTGTGCGCGCACCAAAAGTGCGAAAAGTTTAGCTCACTTTTTTGGAACTTATCCTCAACCGATTTAATTCCAACAAGTTACATTCGACGCGGAATCCTGTCGTATTGTTTTCTATTGAAAATTTGGAAGATCAGACCATGGGCACAGAAATTATGGCCAAAATATACTAAGTGTTATAAAAAAGCGAGTAAAAAAGTCTAGCTGACTTTTAATGGACTTACCCTCAACCGATTCACTCACAACAAATTGCATTAGACGCGGAATCCTGTTCTATTATTTTCTATTGAAAGTTGGCCAGATTGGACTATTACCTTAGAAATTATGGCCAAAATACTTTTTGCCTTTCTTGTGCAACAAAGTTGTACCGAAAGGCTATAATTTCTTTCCGAAAACGAACTATCGGATGCTTCCACACTGATACACTTCCCTCCCTCTTCATACGGGAGTTTGGCAGAAGGACGGTCATGAGATTTATATCATAACAAATATTGCCCTCCGCTCGCTTGATGGGAATGACATTTTCGTTTTCTTTTTGTGTAGTCAGAGCTTCAGTCTAACAAACATCCAAATGTGATATCCTTAAAATATATAACTGGGTAAAATAAAACAGGGGTATGTACATCAAAAAGATTGGAGAAGGAAAAAAATTGTCAAAATTCTTATTAGCATATTGTAGATCAAGTTGAAAACCGAACCGAGATCTCGCGTTTTCAACTGGATCTACAATATCTTTGCTTGAAATAATCCGATTTTCATAGAACGGACAAATAAGCTTTTCTTTTTTACTCCTAGCTACTAGCTCATCTACTTCCAAGCAAACACATTTTACGAAGGTCGAGAAAGGCACCATCACCGCTAGGTGGATTAATCTGGGTTTTTTAATTTTGAAATCGATAAAAGCATGATAATATCAGTTATTTTATATTCAATTGAAGGTTATATGCATAGAAATTGTAATATGCACTGGGCACACACAACCATTCAAAAGTGTAAGAAGGGTTGTGTTCACTGTAGGTGGATTAAGTCGGGTTTTTCTTCCTGCGGTGGGTTCGTTTTTCGGCTGCTCTTGCTTCCTTGTACCGATCTCTATTCGATCGGGTACCCGACACCAACATCTGGCTTCTGGCAACGTTCTTCTCGTCTTCCACTCTCTGACACTCCATATCGAACCAACCCGTCCTGGGTCGCCTCTGTGCAGTGCCTACCACTTCTCGTGCTGTTGTGCTCATCGCTCCATGGATCGACTCCCATAGATCGTTGATGTTGTCGCTAACGTTGATTGCACTTATCCGTTCGTCGAGCTTCTGGCGGTACTCAGCCGATACTCCTTCCGCCGACAATCGCTGGATATTGTAACGCATCGTTCGCTGTGATCTTTCGTTCGATACAGTTGACAACCGTGATCAACTGGCAACGAGGTAGTGATCAGAGTCAATATTCGGACCTCTGAATGTCCGCACATCGATAACATCCGAGAAATGGCGCCCATCCACCAGAACATGGTCTATCTGGTTGCAAGTTTCACCATTTGGGTGTCTCCAGGTGTGCTTTCGGATGTTCTTTCGTGCAAAGTAGGTGCTACTGATGGCCATCCCTTTGGCAGCAGCAAAATTTACTAGGTAGCGGAGTGAAGGTCCCTACCGATTATAAGACGGAAAAAGTTCTCTCTACCGACCTGAGCGTTAGCGTCTCCGATAACAATTTTCACGTCATGTTTTGGGCACTCTCCATAGGCTTTATCAAGACATTCATAAAACGTATCCTTCACGTCGTCGGATTTATCGTTTGTCGGTGCGTAAACGGTGTAACGGCTGTAATTGAAGAATTTGCCTCGTATCCTCAATACACAGATTCGTTCGCTAATGGGTTTCCACCGCATCACTCGCTTCATCTGCTTGCCCATTAGGGTGTCCCAAAATTGGACTATGTCTGGAATTTTGGGGGCTCAACCTTCAAATGAAAGCTTAGGGTATAACAAAAGAAAAATTGTTCTACGACAACTCTGGGAAATAACGTTTAGGGGTGGCCCCGACGCGTTTTATGAAAAAAGTGCATTTTTTATAGGTAACATCGAAAATACCGGTATATCGGAAAGAAATTCGATGAAACCCATCCATTTTATATTTTTTACATTTAATTTAGGGTCTATACTTTATGGTAAAACTTTGAAACCGCATGTTTTAGCTCTATATATTTTTCACTGATGCTTTAAATGCCCAAAAATGATGAATTTTTCTTAATTTTTTTTTATTAATGCATCCGAAATGGATGGATACCCGCATCATAATGCTTTCGAAACTAGATATACATAGAAAGATGGGGAATTTTATAACGAATATTTTGCTAAAAATAGCAACCTCCTATCTCTATCCGTTTAAAAGTTATTCACGATTTACTGCAGCTTGGAAAAAGACTTTTCGAAATTTCGGATCATAATACCTGGATCATGTTTAAGTAAAGAAACGCCTACGAAACAAAAAAAAATATAGCATTCATATGAGTTGCATGAAATTGATTTTAACACTTATTTGAGTGTTATAATGGAAACCCAACGATGGACCAGCAGTAACATGACTGACTACAAATTGTTCAGTTATTCTGGGTGAGTACTCAAATAGATTGATGAATATGGTTTCAAAACTACCCATAGGTAGGTTCAGCTATCGTTTCATGGTTTGGTGAGCTTTGCAATGTTTCACGATAACATGGAAATCAATTGTTTTCTGACCAATTTGATTTTTTAACCAGCACGATCATGTGAAGTTAATCCGGCTGGATCATTTTGGTCCCGATTTATCGATGCAATCAATTTATCATTGTATTCAGTATTGGTAGGCAAAATAGTTCGTAATTAGTGTAGATTGTTCTTATTTCCAGAGATTCCGTAGATGGTAGATGCCAAATATTTCAATATGCATTATAAAATAATAATGATAATAGTAATTTGTGTAACTAGTTGCAAAAAGATGATTTAATCAGCATGGTTGTACGTTTATCCAACGAGGCTTGCCGAATGAGATAAATACTACGAGTGCTGATAAAATCGAGTTTTGCAATTAGTTGCACACACTATTTTTTGCAATGGCGTAAAATGAGCTTCAATATGGCGTAAAATATGACAAATCGATATCAAAATGATCTAGTTGGATTTGCTTCACATGATCGTTCTTGCAAAAAATCAAGATGGTCACAAAACAACTAATTTCCATGTTATCGAGAAACATTGCACAGCTCGACAAACCATGACACGAAAACTGAACATACCTATGGGTAGTTTTGAAACCATATTCATCAATCTATTTGAGCACTCACCCAGACTAACTGGACAATTTGTAGTCAGTCATGTTACTGCTGGTCCATCGTTGGGTTTCCATTATAACACTCAAATAAGTATTAAAATCAATTTTATGCAACTCATATGAATACTATATTGGTTATTAAAGCGCTCATTTGGTTGGTATGGAAAAGTAGGCGTTTTTTACTTAAACATGATCCAGGTATTATGATCCGAAATTTCAAAAAGTCTTTTTCCAAGCTGCAGTAAATCGTGAATAACTTTTAAACGGATAGAGATAGAAGGTTACGATTTTTAGCAAAATATTCGTTATAAAATTCCCCACCTTTCTATGTATATCTAGTTTCGAAAGCATTATGATGGATACCCGTTTTGGATGCATTAATAAAAAAATATTAAGAAAAATTCATCATTTTTGGGCATTTAAAGCATCAGTGAAAAATATATAGAGCTAAAACATGCGGTATCAAAGTTTTACCATAAAGTATAGACCCTAAGTTAAATGTAAAAAATATAAAATTGATGGGTTTCATCGAATTTCTTTCCGATATACCGGTATTTTCGATGTTACCTATAAAAAATGCACTTTTTTCATAAAACACGTCGGGGCCACCCCTAAACGTCATTTCCCAGAGTTGTCGTAGAACAATTTTTCTTTTGTTTTACCCTAAGCTTTCATTTGAAGGTTGAGCCCCCAAAATCCCAGACTTTGTCCAATTTTGGGACACCCTATTGCCCATCACTACGAAACCAACTCCATGCTCTGCTTTTTCACCGCCGCTGTGATAGATGTTATACTTGAATGCAGTATTGGTCGTGGGGTCCACGGCTCGGAATTCACGTTCTCCGGATCTAGGCCATCGGACTTCTTGAATAGCAGCCACGTTCACTCCAACCTTCTGCAGTTCACGAGCCAGAAGGCTCACTCGTCCAGGTTAATTTAGGGTCCTGACATTCCAGGTACCGAGTTTCCAATCATAGTCCTTATTTCGTTGCCGGGTCGGTTGCCAAAAATAACGTTCTCTTTTTCTTCTATCTCCATTTTTTGTGGTATTTGAGAGGCTTCAGTAAGCTACCTCACCGGGGCCGCGTTACCTACATTGCGATGATGGGGCTGCCACCTTAAGTATAACTGACGCGATACAGTATTTCGTTAATCAGCCGCTGGGTACCAGACGTACCTTCTCACTCTAGCTGATGTCAGAAGGACAACAGTGCTCAGGCTGCACTACCAGCTAAGTACACAACCCTTAGCTGGCGGTCTTTTGTCCTCGTACGACCCGTGGAGGCGTGAGATAGGGACTTGTGGGGACCAGAGCTCTGGTGGGCGCTCCTTCCTTGATGTCAACCCACCATTTTGCAGCCCAGAAGTGAGAAGTATGAAGCATGAAATGAGAAGTGATAAGCAGTAAGTAGTGAACTTATTGAAAAAAAAGACTATGAAAAGAAGGTTTTATTTTTCGTTTAGGTAATTCGGTTTCAATTGAACTTATTATAAATTTAAATTAACTATCGTCGAAAATTAAATATATATTGTAATTATGTTTTCTGTGAACTTTTTATGATTTGCTGATACAATATTGAAAGCAAATTACACAAAACGTTTCTGTGAGAACCTGACATGGAAAACTTTTCTACCGGTAAACACCCAGCCATGTTCCATTTATCAAAGACTCACTAAAATTGCCGCAAAAAGTCAAAACATCAGCAGGTACCTAAACACCCAAACAATGGAACCACCTCAAGACAGAAAACCCGATCCGACTCTACACCCCCTATCCCAATGCAACACATCAGCCCTCATAAATCTCGGCATGTTTTGACAGTTTCGAATCCAAACTTTCCCAAACAGTAACCACCCCGAACAATTAGCCGCATGAACCTGTCTCTCGATATGAGGTGAAAAATTGACGAACCGATCCTTGAAACGGAACGCCGCCATCTGACTCCATGAGGTCCATGAAAGCCGAAGGAGATGGCAGAAGAAGAGCACCAGATCAAAGATCGTGTGCCTCCTTTTCTCCGCCGGGACCACACACATGCACAGGCCAGTAGGAGTGTTGGACTTGATGCAACCTCCCGCTGGTCAGTCAATCGCCCTAATGTTGTGGTAATTCCCTAAATATCCTAAATTGAATTTTATTCGACAGATCGCCTCATAATTATACATACTCGCCGTCACCGCCATGAGCCATAAGCCCTCCTGCTACCATCCACCCGTAATCCGGGTAGTTTAATTGACCCGAGAACGATGATCGAACGATCCGGATTAGAATGCCCCGGGCTGGGACCTTTGATAGCGCCGCCGCCGACTGTCTACGAAGTGACTCCACCCGTCTTCTAGCAGCGAGCGTTTGGATTGGTGCCCTGCTGGGTGTGATTCCTGTCTAAAAGCACTTTTCTCGAGTTGTATTCCCGCCGAATGGTTTAGTTTGGAATGCGTGACTTTGGGGGATTCATCTTCCCGTCCGAATCTTTCTCGGGTTGAGCTGACATAAGTGGCGTTGCTTGGCTTGTGCAAAAGTCGTGACTCTCCAGCTGGCTGTAATGAGTCAATCATTTGAATTGATTAAGATTTGGATCGTCTTAATTAAAAAAGGGGGTCCGCAGAAAAGCAAGCGAACCGCGATGCAGGGAATTGAAACAGGGGGTGAGAGGGAACTTATCTTGATTGGGTAGTTCGTCACGGTTGTGGATTTTAAGTGCTTGGCTATTTTTATAGAAGATTTGTCTTTCACTTTTAGTTGACATTTCTATACCTAGCTGACTGTAGTAGAAAGAAAACGTTTTATAAAATGTTCAAAGATATAATAAAATCAAATAAAAAACTTGACATGGACTCAATTTTATACCTACCAATTTAAACAAGTTTGCTCATTTAACCTGCCGACAGCCAATAACGTTGAACCAACCATCATCATGACGAGCATCAAAGATTACCTCGACGAGTCTCGCGAAGAATCACGTAAAAACTTGATGACTTCTTGCACGCTTCCGCCGAGGACGAGTAGAAATAAAGGCAAGGCAATCATTCGACGTCGGCGACGGGCTAAAATTAAATTGCTATATCAGTTTCAGAGTCGTTACGCTTTCATGTCCACTGATTGGACACCGCCAGTAACCGCATATCCATTCCTGCCAGACAAAGGTCGCACCCCGGCAGAAAAACAATGAAAAAACCTACATCGAAATCTTTATCCACCCGAAGGATCGGAAAGCAATTTCGTACCTTTATATAGAGATATATAAGTTTCGACGAAAACAGAAAAACATCTCAAAAGTGCAATCTTAAATGAAATCACACACACCGAAAGCTGTTTCCCCGCGCTGATATTCCCGTTCTTGAACCCCCCCCCCTCCGGTATCCATCCGAGGGGCACAAAAGGGCATTAAAATTCCGATCGCCCTACGAGGTATGCGCGGTTCGATTCCAAGATCTGGTCGTCCCAGATGAGGAGACCTTTGGGTTCCCCAAAACGGCTCAGATCCGTCGACGATAACCGCTTATTTTAGGTGACCGAAAAGGGAACATGTTGTCTGGTCACCGGGGGATGGGTGCGATACTCATAGGCGATCATAAAATTGCACGAAAGGAGGGGTTGCCATAATACTTTTTGTAATAGTTAGATTTAATATTTCATGATGAATTCGTTGTATGAAGAATTAGGGATGTAAAGCTATGAATTACCAATTCTATTTTTCCATCATTTTAATGGAAAATTGTGACCTAGCAATCTTAGGTTCATAAAATAAATAAAATTGAGTAAGAATAAATTTTAATTTTTGAAAACTATCAATTTTGATTTTCATTCTCTGGCCGACAGAGGATGAATAAATTCGCTAACTTATTATCAAAGTCGATTAAGCATTTTAGTGTACAAGGCTTGGTACTAGGCGTATTTTGTTCAGAATTTGATGTTTATCATTTAAATTCTCAGCTTAATTTCCTCGAATTATGAAGTAAGTAATGTGCTTAATAGTACGGCATATGAAAGAAAACGATAGGAGAATGTGAGCAGAATACATGAATTGATATGGTTTTCGGAAGAAATTCAAAAAGAATAGAGTAAGAGTTTTGATACGGAGTTGGAAGTGATTATTTTTTGATGAAAACTACCAAATTAAGGATTTTTCTCAGCGATCGAAAAAAATGTCATTTTTAAACTACGGGGAACTTGATTTCCTTAAGGGGGACTCTTAATAGCTTAGTTTAGGTTAGCTTGATTGACTGTATACTTCCTAGTGTAGCTAGTCGTGAAGGCCCAACAAATAACAAATATGCACAGCTCACCAATTTTAAATGCTTTTGGAGTTTCATTCGTTCAAGACCAATAATGATGCCGGACATGTACTCACAGTCAATTTAGGATTAGGAGTGTGTATTTAGTATGACATTCATTGCTGAAAGAGACCTCAACACATTCTCTGCACCTCCGTGGGTGCCACGGGAAAGAAATGGCTAAATAATTGAGAAGGTAGTCCATGGAAAGTCACCCTGGTATGCGACTAAATATTTATTTTGTTTGAATTACCTATCGCAAAGACACGAAGACTTATTTTAAATCAATCCAACATTCGTAACCCATGTGATTCGAATGATAAGCGAAAAAACGATCTATTGCGTACTCTACACAATGCACGAATGGTAACTTCTACATACTGAAAAGAATTGCATTGATTTCGACCGACACAACGCGCACCACAGATTACACACTACTGACTCGAGTCACAAGCTGCATGCATACTGTTGTATTTTTCAATCAGTTTTCTTCGCTTGACAAAGTCGGATCGCGGGTCGTGCAATTTTAAAAACAAAACAAAATGGCCGCTGAAAAATTTAACCGGAAGAGGCGTATGTCCTGTGAAGAAATTTTGCGATTGTTGGAAGCGTACCGAAAACACGATTTTTGTGGAATTACAGCAATATTTTTACAAAAAACAAACAAAAGAGAGTAGGAGCGTTGGAGTGGATTTGAGTAGTTATTGGAGCAGACTCGGTCGACGAAGTGAAACGCAGATGGAAGGTTATCAGGGCCAACATCGAGAAAAACAAAATAAATGCTTCCAAGAAGTCTGGAGCTGCGGATATCTATCACACGAAGCTTTCATGGTTCAAAACCACAAACGAGTTCTTGGCAAAGTGCGATGCTGGGGAGTTGTACAACAATATTGTAAGTATTTTTCCATCACAATCAAAACATTGACTGCGATACTGAATGTTAAAACTGAACGGCAGAGTGCTCATACAACGCCAAAGTATATCTGCAAATTGCTACAGGTATTTGTTTATATTGTATTTGTTTGATGTAATAAATAACAACAAAAATAATAAACAATAAGAAGGGGCCCTCCTTAGCCGTGCGGTAAAACCCGCGGCTACAAAGAAAAACCATGCTTAGGGTGGTTGGGTTCGATTCCCAGTGCCGGTCTAGACAATTTTCGGATTGGAAATTGTCTCGACTTCCCTGGGCATAAAAGTATCATCGTGTTAGCCTCATGATATACGAATGCAAAAATGGTAACTTGGCTTAGAAACCTCGCAGTTAATAACTGTGGAAGTGCTTAATGAACACTAAGCTGCGAGGCGGCTCTGTCCCAGTGTGGGGATGTAATGCCAATAAGAAGAAGAAGATTTATTTATATCTATTTTTTCATTTGCAGGAAGGCAATTTAGCTGTCCCAGAAACTGAATCTGTGGCTCTGATAGAGAATAAAGGAACAATAGGCAACGAATCCCTGTCATCTTCGAAATCGGTGGAGGATCCAGCGGACCAGATTAGACATTATGAAGAGGAATTTGCGACTATGTTCGAAAACAATGGAGAAAATTTTCGCTCGTATGCCGATCGAAATCGGAAGTAGGCACTTACGGCACGAGATCCCGCACCGGTAACTGCAACATCCAACAAGCTGCAAAAACGTAAAGGTTCTATCATCGGCAAAAGGCAAGAAAAGTCACGAAGAAGCTTTATCACCACACATAAAAGTGCACTCGCAAACTGGACACAATACGTTCTTCGGTAGCACCAATAGGAGCAACTTTTCAGGATGAATTTTATTATTTTAGTCAGAACTTGGCTGCTCAACTCGTTTGGAGTTCCCTACAAAGTCACCCCATTCAAGTTTGCCAATCGATGATGTAAATTTCGTGAGCCGTGAAAATGCACCAATGGTTATGGAGGAGCCTATCGTTGATGGATCTGTGAACGTTCGAACCGAAAATACAGCAAAGCAAATGAAGCTGGATATGGAAATGCCAAGTAACATCGCAAGCTGCTGATACAATTACGCAAAGTAGTGTCCCGTATCACCAACACGACAGCTGCCCAAGCCACGACGTCAAAATCATCATAGGAGATTTGAACGCTCAGGTTGGCCAAGAGGAGGAGTTTAGACCGACTATTGGAAAGTTCAGCGCCCACCGGCTGACGAACGAAAACGGCCTACGACTAATTGATTTCGCCGCCTCCAAGAATATGGCCATTCGCAGCACCTACTTTCAACACAGCCTCCCGTATCGGTACACCTGGAGATCGCCACTGCAGACAGAATCACAAATCGACCACGTTCTGATTGATGGACGGCACTTCTCCGACATTATCTACGTCAGGACATATCGTGGCGCTAACATCGACTCTGACCACTATCTGGTGATGGTTAAACTGCGCCCAAAACTATCCGTCATCAACAATGTTCGGTACCGACGACCGCCGCGGTACGACCTAGAGCGACTGAAGCAACCTGATGTCGCCACTGCATACGCGCAGCATCTCGAGGCAGCGTTGCCGGAAGAGGGTGAGCTCCCAGTAAACCACATATCGTATAACAAACAGCAAATAAAGTCGCATTTGCGTCCATCAAAAATCTAAATCGCATTCCACATCAAACTTTGTCAGATTATTGTCGAACAATGTTGTATTGAATGCATCGTATACGATAATTTTTACCGTAGTGAAAACCAATCGTAATTGTGTAAATAAAAACTCGTAATGACTTATATTCCTTGCAATGTCCTATATCAGTGCGAATACATGTCTACGTGAATCGTAATACAATCGAAACCACTTCAATCCAAATGGCTTGTAGACGTTTCAAGCAGTTGTAAAGACATAAATTGTGTAGTTTATGTTACATAAACATCCATCTCGCTTCAAGATGTGCAGTATGGTGCAGTGGTAGAGTATCCGCCTGCAAATCTAAAGATAGCATGTTCGAGACTTGGTGCTGACAGTTTTTTTTATTTTCTATATTTTAATGTTTAATCGTAATAATGTTCTTTTGATGTCGGGAAAAATCGTAAAATAAAACTCGTATGTACCTATATCGCCTCCACTTTGGTACGTATATAGCCAATCTGTGCATTATATACGATTAAGTTGGTTCTTATATAATAACCTATATCAAGAGTTATAGGTACCAAAATGTTGACTGGGCTCGATGGGGCTCCTCTTGAGGACTGCTGGAATACAGTCAAAGCAGCCATTAACGACGCAGCGGAGAACAACGTCGGGTATATGGGTCGAAGTCGACGGAACGATTGGTTCGACGAAGAGTGCAGACAGATTCTGGAGGAGAAGGACGCAGCGCGGGAGGTCGCGCTGCAGCAAGGTACCCGGCAGAACGTGGAACGTTATAGACGGAAGCGGAGACAGCAGACCCGCCTTTTTCAGGTTTTTCAGGAGAAGAAACGCCGCCTGGAAGAAGCGGAGTGCGAGGAGATGGAACAGCTGTGCCGTTCTCAAGATACACGCAAGTTCTATCAGAAGCTCAACGCATCCCGCAAAGGCTTCGTGCCGCGAGCCGAAATGTGCCGGGATAAGGATGGGAGCATCTTGACGGACGAACGTGTGGTGATCGAAAGGTGGAAGCAGCACTACGAGGAACATCTGAATGGCGCTGAGAGTACAGGCAATGAAAGTCAAGGCAGCGGAGGAGATGACTACGTCAGTTCAGCGGACGATGGGAGCCAACCAGCCCCCACCTTGAGGGAAGTTAAGGATGCCATTCAACAGCTAAAGACCAATAAAGCAGCTGGTAAGGATGGTATCGGAGCTGAGCTCATCAAGATGGGCCCGGAAAAGCTGGCCACTTGCCTGCACAAACTGATAGTCAGAATCTGGGAAAACGAACAGCTACCGGAGGAGTGGAAGGAAGGGGTTATATGCCCCATCTACAAGAAAGGCGACAAACTGGAGTGTGAGAACTTTCGAGCGATCACCATCCTTAATGCCGCCTACAAAGTGATATCCCAGATCATCTTCCGTCGTCTGTCACCATTAGTGAACGAGTTCGTGGGAAGTTATCAAGCCGGCTTCGTTGACGGCCGCTCGACAACGGACCAGATCTTTACTGTACGGCAAATCCTTCAAAAATGCCGTGAATACCAGGTCCCAACGCACCATCTGTTCGTTGATTTCAAGGCGGCATACGACAGTATAGTCCGCGTAGAGCTATGGAAAATTATGGACGAGAACAGCTTCCTGGAAAGCTAACCAGACTGATCAAAGCAACGATGGATGGTGTGCAAAACTGTGTGTAGATCTCGGGCGACCACTCCAGTTCGTTCGAATCGCGCCGGGGACTAAGACAAGGTGATGGACTTTCGTGCCTGTTGTTCAACATTGCGCTAGAAGGTGTCATGCGGAGAGCCGGGTGTAACAGCCGGGGTACGATTTTCAACAGATCCAGTCAATTTATTTGCTTCGCGGATGTCATGGACATTGTCGGCCGAACATTTGCAAAGGTGGCAGAACTGTACACCCGCCTGAAACGTGAAGCAACAAAAGTTGGACTGGTGGTGAATGCGTCAAAGACAAAGTACATGCTTGTGGGCGGAACCGAGCGCGACAGGGCCCGCCTGGGAAGCAGTGTTACGATAGACGGGGATACCTTCGAGGTGGTCGAGGAATTCGTCTACCTCGGATCCATGCTAACGGCTGACAACAACGTTAGTCGTGAAATACGAAGGCGCATCATCTGTGGAAGTCGGGCCTACTACGGGCTCCAGAAGAAACTGCGGTCAAAAAAGATTCGCCACCGCACCAAATGTGTCATGTACAAGACGCTAATAAGACCGGTTGTCCTCTACGGACATGAAACATGGACAATGCTCGAGGAGGACTTGCAAGCACTCGGAGTATTCGAGAGACGAGTGCTTAGGACCATCTTTGGCGGTGTGCAAGAAGACGGTGTGTGGCGGCGAAGAATGAATAATGAGCTCGCCCAGCTCTACGGCGAACCCATTACCCAGAAGGTAGATAAAGCCGGACGGGTACGATGGGCAGGGCATGTTGCAAGAATGCCGGACAGCAACCCTGCAAAGATGGTGTTCGCTTCCCATCCGGCAGGTACGAGACGAGATGGAGCGCAGCGAGCGAGATGGGCAGACCAGGTGCAGAACGACTTGGCGAGCGTGAGGCGTATTCGAGGATGGAGAGATGCGGCCTCGAACCGTGTATTGTGGCGTCAAATTGTTGATTCAGTATTATCTGTATAGATGTAGACTAAATGAATGAATGAATCACCAACACTTCTCCGTCCCCATATATTTTCAAGGATCAAATCAGGGATCGAATGCTCATGTACAGAATCAGCTACATGATTATAATAAAATTGATCAACCAATTAATTTGTCACAAATTACTGATTCAGGTTTTTCTCAGTTAAGTGGTGAACGCACCGAAAATTCTCAAGTTGAGGACAAACTAGTACAGGTAAAATGATGATTCAGACAAACAAACATTACATTTACCCAATTGATCAATCTAAATAATTTCAACAACAATATCTGGTAATTGAATTTTGTTGGACAAACGATACACCAACGAAATGATTAACTGAATAAAAAACGTCACATTCTCCACGGGAACTTTAAAATTTCGATCATTCTATCCAATGGGAATTTTGAAAATGTTTTGTCTGGTTGTCTGTTATACTAACACGTACACATCTAAAATTTATTAACCATTATTTTCTATCATAGATTATGCAAGCCTCATTCGGGAGCGAGCTCTAAGGATAGCATGAATGCATCGCACGATTTGCTACATTTTCTTGCTTTTTTTTTCAATGTCTTATATATTTATGACACTGTTTTATACGGTTTGTTTTTTGATTTCACTATGATTAACTATTTCTTCCTTCGCCAAAAGTATATTTGACATTGTTTCTTGCTTATTATCCTTTATTCCCTTCCCAATTCAAGTAATATTTTTACCAATTTTTATTTTAAATGCTGTGAATATTGAACTTTATTTCGATGTGCTTCTTGTTTTTATCATTTCACACGGGTATTCCAAATGTACTGTACATATATTACTGTATTATCGAAAATCGAGGAAAATCGTCAAAACAGTTATGAGAATAATTTCTGCCTAATAGAAAAAAATCTATTTTTAAAGATACAGTAATAATACTCCATGTTCATGATCACTGCCATTCGACGGCATCTGGTCCCATGAAGTGATCCTTATACGAGTTCCGGATAGCCGCCGCATCTTTTAGTGTAATTTTTTGAGCTGGAAGCATGTATCGGTTGCATTTCAGAAATCTCATTTCTCCACGTGCCTGTAACAATAAACAGTACCTTTCAATAGTGAACAGATCCCTTTTTTTTTCTTGCATGTTACATTACCTGGAATTATGCGACAACTTTCCAAGTCTTCGTGGTCAACACAGCCGAACGGAAAGTAGGTACTTGGACTGGTTTGACGTAGCCAGTTGTGCAGGCAGCAAACAGTTTTACAATTTCGTCCACTTTTGAGGTACCAAGTCAATCGGCCGTGTCAAAATTCTGAACCGGGACACCAATAGTCCGAATGCATTTTCTACTACCCTTCTGGCACGCGAAAACCTGTAGTTGAAAATTATTTCAAAGATCCATGGTGCGCATACGGTTTCATCATGTAGTGCGACAATGGAAAAGCGTCGTCTCCAACCAATACACCTCCTTTCGGAAAACGGATGGTTCCATTTTCAATCCCCTTCTTCAAGCTACATTCACGAAAAATGGATGCGTCGTTAACTCGGCCATTTTTTTCCGATATCTACATACTTAAACTTGGAGTTGGCGTCCACCAGAGCAAACAAAATCGTGCTAAAAAAACCTTTGTAGTAATAGTAATTACTATTACTGCAAGGAGGACATTGGATTCTGACGTGCTTTCCATCTAAAGCTCCAGAACAATTCGGAAAGTTCCATTTACTGTTGAATCCCTCCATCACCGCTCGCCATTCTTCGGCTGTTGATGGCACCTGGAAATTCATGTAATTTTTTAAATTTGCTTTCAGTGCACTTCTATAAATTAAATACCTTCAAGTTCTTTTTCAAAACAGTAGATATGGTCTGAAGCACTGGAACAAGAAATTGAGATATTGTTGGCTTTGGCACACGAAAGCATGCCTCCAGCATGCCGAAACTGCATCCTGTGGCAAGGTAGGCAAGAACCACCTCTAATTTGAATTTCACAGGGATTGCTTCACAGAATGTAGTATCATTCTTGGTTAAGTATGGTTTTACCAAAATTAATAACTCATCAAACTTTTCCGGGCTCATGCGAAGGAAATTTCTGAAAGATTTTGGGTCCTCCTCTCGAGTTTCGGAGAGTAATGTTGCACTAAACCCATTCTTCTTCCGGCGTGTAATCCATGGTCGGACCCACACTGATCTTTTTGATCGCTATTGACCGTACACCAATTAATTAGCAGCTAGTTCTAGCTCATATGTAAACGGGCCATAAACCTGATTCTGTGATGATGAGTCTTTTAATACCGTAAGAAAGAAACTTCTACTACAATCCGCTTAGATTGTCGACAAGCTGTCGCTGCAGAAACTGTCGCCAAATGAGGTTGAAATCCTTGCCAAATACAGTCATATGCGAAATATATTGTTAGTGTCAATAAATATAACCTCCACGCTATTTCGTCAATCAAAGCCGAGGTACGGAGAGGCGTACAATCAGAATTCGGCTGGTTGATGTACGGTACTACTTCAAGGCAAACTGATAGCAAAGTAACCGTAACTAAGCCATCATTACAAATGACGACCGCTATAATTTGCTGAAGAAGCATTACTCTTTGGAAGAGTCTGTTGTCGAAGTCTCGTAAGAAGCAATAGACAAAAATAGAGCGCGTAAAATTCTGGAGCGAGCAAACGGTCGTTTCGGAAATCGGAGTTACGGAAATCAGACGATCGTATATTTAAAGACAGTCTTCCAATGGCATGTCGGAGACTAAAACAGTTTGAACAACATCGTCTTGAAAAGTCTCCCGAACTGTACCACATGATTCGAAAAACAGGTTTGGGACTACTAGCCCAAAGGATAATCCCATCTAGTGGCACCGAAGGAGCTAGCAGAAACGATGAATTCGGGATGCCGATGTCATGCGGGATGTCATCCGGAGGACACCGAATCAAGCGTCTATATAATGGATACGTAGCCACCTTTGGTTCAATGTGCTCCCCGTCTCGACTCCAGAACGTCAAATTCGGAATGCGTCGAAATGTTTGACATGATTCCAAGAAGTTGCAACATCAATAGTCAACAAGGATTATGTTGACGACGACTATGATAGTTTTAAGATGCGATTCTTTGTACAGTAGAAGTGTACAAAAGCAGGTTTCGAAATACGAAACTGGTAGTCGACCTCCTCTGTAGACAATACCGCTATCCAGAAATGGAACCGGCGGATAGATCTGCATTATTCGAAGGTAGCAACTTGATGGCGATAGTTCTGGGATCAAGTTTAGAAATTTCCATAATGTTTTCCGTTTTTGTACTATCAAATGTAATTCATACTAATTTGCCTTGGGAGTTTTGAAACAATAGAACCCTTTTTAATGATTATCAAGATACCAATCAATATCGGTATCAATCATGAGGGTATGTAAAGCATTTTCAAGCAACATTCAATCTAAATCCGTTTTCAAGTCCCTTTTCAATATTTTTTACAACAATATGTTTTACAAAATAAAGCTTTGGATAAGGTTCTAAACCGCTGCAAGCAAAAATATTGCCAGCGTTCAAATGATTACTTACTTATGAATCCTGTACACCTCCGGTGGTGCAAAGGGCCGACTTGAAAGATCTCCATCCTGAGCGTTGCCCAACTATCGCTTTAACCTGTTGCCAGGTTAGATTTCGGTCGACTTATTTTATTTCTTTATTGAGGCTTTGCCGCCATAAGCCTCTGGGTCTGCCTCTGATGCGATGTCCCGCTGGGTTCCAGTCTAATGCTTGTTTACAGATTTCATTTCCGCCCCTACGTAGAGTGTGGCCGACCCAGCCCCACTTTCGATCCCGAATTTCTGTTGCTATCGGCCTCTGGTGACAACGACGATGAAGCTCGTTGTTTGAGATCCAGTTGTGAGGCCACCAGGCCCGAATTATATACCGCAGGCATCTGTTGATGAACACCTGCAGCCGATGAGTGTTCTCCATTGATACACACCATGTTTCGCTAGCGTATAACACGTATGCACGTTAGAGTTGAAAATTCGTGTTTTGTTGCGTTCACTTATTTGCCTGTTTTTCCAGATATTTCTTAAACTCGCAAAAGCAGCCCTTGCTTTCTTGATCCGTGCGCCTATGTCGATCTTGGTACCGCCGTCTGACGCCATTTGGCTACCAAGATATTGGAAGCTTTCAACATTCTTCACTGGTTGCCCGGCTACTGTGAAACTGGAAGGAGTCACCGTGTTTACATCCAACTAGGGCTTCCATTTTTCCCGGGAATCAACTTCCCGGGAAACGGGAAATGAAACAATATTTTCCCGGGATTTCCCGGGATCCCGGGAAATAAAAAAAACCGTAGTTTCCTGTCTTTTATAAAATCGTAGTTAAAATTTTGTCGTGAAATATGGTTTTGAAAATATACATTCGACATCAGGGAGGCTTGCTATTTTGTCCTCAAATGATAAAAGAGTTGTTGAAAGCCTGAGAAAGATTTTGTTCAGTTCGAAAAGCGTTTACTCCTTCTACAAAACGTTCGCCATGTCATAAGTATCAGCATCTGCTCTGGATCAAGAGTAAGATCTGCAGTGTCCTGATGAGCTCCACTATGTGCTACTTCTCCATATTTTTTAAAGAACTGTTTCAGGTTATATCCGCATTTTTTTCAGTTTTTGGACAACGACGGCTTCGAGAGATTCTCTTCTATTATCGCCAAAACATTCATAACATGAACTATTCTTATACTCGACGACTTTTTTTTAATGCATTGGTCAACTTGGAAGGATAAACCATTTTTATTCATGTACGTCCATTTGAACACGTTTTGTATTTAAAGCAGATGAAATATTTGAAATGAGAATTCTTCCATCTATATATATAAAACTCAATGTTTGTATGTTTGTATGTATGTTTGTATGTATGTTTGTATGTATGTTCCAGCATAACTTCTGAACCCATTGACCGATTTCAACCAAATTTGGAACACTCATTCTTTATCTTAAGGAGACGACGATAGGGGGGTTAGAGATGCTCTTTGGAAAAGGGGGAGGGTGTGGGGGGAGGGGTATTGCTTAGTTATTGGTCAACTCAGTGTATCTTTTGAACCCCTTGGCCGATTTCAACCAAATTTGGAACACACATTCTTTATCTTAAGGAGGGGGCGATAGGGGTGTAGATCATGCTCTTTGGAAAAGGGGGGGGGGGGGGGGGAGGAGGGGTACTGCTTAGTTATCGATCAATTCAGTGTAAATTCTGAACCCCTTGGCCGATTTTAACTAATTTTTGAACACAAATTCTTTATCCTACAGAGGGGGCGATAGAGGTGTAGATCATGCTCTTTGGAAAAGGGGGGGGTGCGGGAGGAGGGGTACTGCTTAGTTATCGATCAATTCTGATCCCCTTGGCCGCTTTCAACCGAATTTGGAACACAAATTCTTTATTTTTAGGAGACGACGATAGGAGGTTATGGATGCACTTTACAAAAGAGGGAGGGTATGAGGGGAGCGGTATTGTTTAGCAATCGATCAACTCAATGTAAATCTTGAGCCTCATGACCGATTTGAACCAAATTTGTATCAAATATTGTCTGTCCTAAGGAAGCGATTTTAGTTGATATGAGTAAGTCGTTTTAAAAAGAGGAGGGTGTGGGAGAGGGGTATTGTTTAGTTATTGATGAATTCAGCTTGACTTCTGATCCCATTTATCGATGTCCACCAAATTTGGAACTCATAATATCTGTCTAAGGAAGACTGTATCAGACTGGGTAGAAGTGTCATAGCTGAATGAGAGGGATTGTAATCAGAAAAAAAAAGTAAAATATTGCATAGGAAGCAAGCATTTGCTGGGTATAAAACAATCATAATTGTTACCATTCATCGGAATAATGGTATGCCCAGTGAAAGGCAATGATTAATGTGTTTCCTTCTGAATGGTGGATGTGTTGCTTCTTTAAAAGCAGGCATTTACCCGGAATAAGGCAATGGTTGGTGTGATCCCTTCTTTAAAAATATGCGTTTTCCCTGAATATGGCATCGATGGATGTTTTTTCTTCTTTAAAAAAAGACGTTTGCCTGGAATAAGGGTTTTCAAACCCACGATCCCTTCTTCCAAATCAGTCAGTGTTTCCAAAAGCCTTCTTTTAATCAAATGATAAAATATGAATAAGTAAACACAATTACCCTGTTGACCAATTGGTTTTATCATTTTACGATTTTAAAAGAAAACTGCAAACCAAACTGGCAATTCCGAGCAAGGCCGGGTACATAAAGCTAGTTCGAAATAAAAAAGAGCTGTCATGCGAGTGCTTGATTGTCGTACTTTAATGATCCTGACTATACCATTTTTTCAGTCACACTTTGTTTAAAATGCCGAACAGCACCTAAAACGCATCAAATTACAAAAGTTCTGCGAGTATTTGTTATAAGACAGTTGTAAAAATCTCACACTAGAGACCTAAAATCTTTTTTTTTATCAAGATCTATTAGCCCACCAATATTATAGAATATTTGAATGAAATATTTCAAAAATATCTCAAAATACAAACGAGTCTATGGAATATGAGTCTGTTCGGGAATTGAATCAAAAAGGATTGAAGGTCTTAAAAACCTTTTACAATAATAGGACAAAACTACCAACGCGGTCACTGCTATTGCCTCAGTATTTGCGAACATTGATAGCTCTGCTGTTTCACCACAGACACTAAATTTTTAATTCGACTTCACAACGCTTACCGACGTCCCGCATCTCTTCAACACGTGTTGGAATGCACCGTATGATTCTTAAACTTCAAAAGTGAAATAAATTGTGAGATGATGCTAGTTAAAAAATGTAATTGATACCCCAAAACCCGTTATCATCAAATTAAAAAAAAAAAGATAATTATTTCAAAATATTTTAGTAAGTTGTTCATTTCCCGGGTTATTCGGGAAACTAATACATAAATCCCGGGAATCGGGAATCCCGGGAAAATTGATTTCCCGGGAAATCGTTTCCGGGAATGGAACTCCTACATCCAACGATTTGGTTTTGTTGACGTTGACGACTAAACTTGCCAGGGAGGAGCGCTCGGCAAGGCCGTTGAGCTTACTCTGCATATCAGAGCGCCTTTGAGCGAGGAGTGCAACGTCATCAGCCATTTCGAAGTCGTTTAGGTGCTCCATGGCTATAGGCTGCCATAACAGCCCGCGGTTTGGTTCACGGTCAATCGCATCTACCAGAATCTCATCGAAACGATGCAGTAGTTGAGCGTATGCGATCGACCCCCGGGGCTTTATTTGATTTAATGCTTTGGATGGCTGTTTGAATCTCTAGCAGTGATGGAGCTTCGGTATTGACGCGTGTTATACGTCGGATCCTAGGCAGATCATGCCAAGGTGGTGGGGGCCTGGCTGGCACTTGAAAAAGTTGTTCGAAGTGCTCGATCCAGCGTTTCAGCTGATCAGTTGCGTCGGTCAATAACTGATCATTCGTGTCTTTCACAGGCATTGTTGCATTCATCTTCACCCTGCTTAAGCGTCGTGGGAGATCGTAAAGGAGGCGAATGTCTCCGGTTGCTGCGGCTCTTTCTCCTTCGTCGGCCAGAGAGTCCGCCCACGCTCGCTTGTCCCGTCAACATGAGCGTTTTACTTCCTTCTCAAGAGCCGAGTATCGTTGACGGACTTTGGCTCCTCTGGTTTTTGATCGCTCTATCGCGGCTTTGGCTTCTCTTCGCTCCTCTATCTTCCTCCAGGTCTCATCGGTGATCCATTGTTTTCTCTGGGTGCGCATTTCGCCCAGATTGTTCTCGCTGGTGGCGATGAAGGAATTCTTAATGGCGGTCCATTGGTCTTCCACGCTGCCACCTTCCGGAATATCTGCAGCACGCGTCTGCAGTTCTTCAACGAAGGACTGTTTCACCGTGGCATCCTCCAGTCGGCGTGTGTTGAACCGTCGTCCAACTCTCTCCTCCTGCCGACGAATCCGCGCAATGCGTAGGCGTATTTCGCCGATGAGGAGGTGATGATCAGACGCGATATTGGCACTACGTTTATTCCGTACATCAAGAAGGCTCCGTTTCCATTTTCGGCTGATGCAGATGTGGTCGATTTGATTTTCTGTAAAGCCGTCACGGGAGACCCACGTGACCTTGTGAGCCGGTCGATGAGGGAAGAGTGATCCCCCGATCACCATGTCGTTATTACCACAAAATTCTGCGAACAGCTCTCCGTGTTCGCTCATTTCTCCTAGGCTATGGCGTTCCATAATGCGCTCATGGTTCGAGTTGTAGGATCCGATCTTCGCACTGAAGTCGCTCTAACAGATTTTGTTATCACCCTTCGAAATTCTATCTACGATGGCATTGAGTTGACTGTAGAAGTTCTCTTTGTCTTGCAGATCGGCAGCATCGGTTGGCGCATAATATTGGATTACAGTAAGGTTTCGGACACGTGTTCTAAATCTGGCAACGATTATCCTTTCACTTATAGGTTCCCACTTCATAAGCGCAGAGTGTGCCTGAGCGCTTAGTAGGAAGCCAACTCTGCGTTGCCGGGGAGCGTATTCACGTATTCAACGGACTTCGCTCAGTCCCAGGATCTCAAGCTTCATGCGGCGTGCCTCATTGGCAAGTTGTGCCAATTTACCCTGCTGGGCTAGGGTTAAAACGTTCCATGTTCCTATTCGTGTCCGTTGTTTCGCGCTAATAGTCGTCGTCGTAAAATCGGTCCGTATTCTTTCATTATCGGATTCTCGAACAAATTGATGTTTCGGGACCAGTAGGTTGATGGCCCAAGGTTCCCTATCCACCGGGATGGGGCTGCCATCTTAGGTATAGCTCCCGGATGTCAACTCACCGTTTCGTAGCCCGCATCCAAAAACCACGTAGACCGAAATTTCACATTTTCAAACCCTCCTCCCACTTTTTAAAATTTAACAAAATATCATATGGGATTGAAAATCAACCACATTTTAAGGCAATTCAGCTATTCCAAATCCATTTCAGGATGTAAACATTACAGTAAAATTCGAACAAAATCCAACAAAACAAAACTCAATTTAAAACGAAATCAAATTAAATCACGGTTTAAAAAAAAAAAAACGTCCCGTCTGTCCATAGCTTCCGAAAACAAATCTCAAAGCCAATTCATATAATTTCTGCTGAATTCGATTCTTCCTAGAGTAGGCTGACCAGATTATTTCGGTGAAAAAATGGGACAAATGCGCTTGCCAAACGGGACATGTCAAAAAACCTTGTGATAAAATTCAAGAGTTGTGGAAATTCAAGGACCTAATTTTCATTTTCCATTCACCATAACTTAAATTGTATTAAGTTAGTTGTGGAAAAATCTAAACTAAAAATATTTCACTCTTCAGAGGGACACGGACAAAAACACGAAGGAACAGAAAATTACACATCTTTCAATATTAAAAAAAATGTGGAGTATTACAATTTAATTTTAATCTACTCTTAGATTTGCGTTAAGGATTTTATTATTGACCAATATTAAAATCCTTTCCAATCCTGAGCAATTGAAATTAACAAACAATAGCCAAAGTACCCTGAATAAGGCCGGATCTCGGCATTAGAATGCTATGAAAAAAATAGTTTTAAGAAAAAATGTCAAAGGACAAATGCGATAAGAGCAATAGTATGGAATTATTAATTTCCCGTCTCAAATCCTTTTTTCATGAATATAAGTGGGAAAAAATATATAATAATAATAATAAGAATCTCAACAAGGAACGAACAATAATAAAATGTAAATTCAATTATTTCCATGAATATGTTTGGTGCATGAGAATAAATGTCAAATTTAATCAATTTATTTATCTTTTGCCTTTATTTACCTTTTTGATCGAACTTGATTAAAATTACCCGCTAAAAGTAGCCTCACACCTCGGGAATCTCGTCCATTGATTTTGCTCCGATGTGCTCCAAAAAAAGCGGGGCTCATGCAATTTCGTCACGAAAAATATAAAAATCCTGGCCAGTTTATAGATTGTTTTACAGCTCGAACTCGGAGTTTTTGCGCGATTGTATTTTAAATCGGGCTGAATTTCTAAATTTTCATAACGGAATCCCATAAATCGCGTCCACACATATGGTAGCGAAATTTGCAGACAAGCTGATGTGTAAACTAGCCTGAAAGTACGGGAGGACCTTGAATCCTTGGCCTTGGCCTTTAATCCGACCATTTTTTCCCTCGGTTTGAAGCTGCCTTAAACTCGATTTTGTTCAGTTGATTTATGAATAATTTTTTCATGCCGTCGTTTCTTAACAGTGGATAGTTTCGAAATATTCAGAAAGACTTTGAATGGTTCTTAATGTTTCGAATGCATAGCATGTATAAACAGCATTTTTTTAAAAGCAACAATTATAACATAACATCTCAAACTTTTTTGATGGGTTTCGTCCACGTTTTTTGTTGAGAGATCAGCTAACCAAGGCCTGCAAATCTCTCTAATAAAGACACACAAAAAACGCTTTCTTTGTATTTGATTTTAGATTCCTTCCTAAAATATTGAATTTGTTTGAATAATATTTTGGAGCTCGGAAGAATCAATGTAAAAACGGGACAAATTAAAGATTTTTAAGATCACGATGGGACAGCAAAATAAGGTCTAAAAAACGGTACTGTCCCGTTAAATACGGTACGTATGATCAGCCTATCTTAGAGTTGTGCGCCATTGCCGCCGACACTTTATTTATTTATTTATCATCAGACTAAGGCCGGAGTGGCCTGTGCTGCACATAAAAGACTTCTCCATTCAGCTCGGTTCATGGCTGCACTTCGCCAACCACGCAGTCTGCGGAGTGTCCGCAAGTCGTCCTCCACCTGATCGATCCACCTTGCCCGCTGTGCACCTCGCCTTCTTGTTCCCGTCGGATCGTTGTCGAGAACCATTTTCATCGGATTACAGTTCGACATTCTGGCCCACCGCAGTCTTCCGATTTTCGCGGTGTGAACGATGGATGGTTCTCCCAACAGCTGATGCAACAATACGTACCGTCCGCCATCTGCACCCCACCATAGATAGTACGCAACACTTTCCTTTCGAAAACTCCCAGTGCGCGTTGGTCCTCCACGAGCATCGTCCAGGTCTCGTATCCGTAGAGGACTACCGGTCTTATGAGGGTTTTGTAGATACTCAGTTTGGTACGGCGGTGAACTCTATTCGATCCAAGCGTCTTGCGGAGTCCAAAGTTCGTACGGTTTCCAGCCACTATGCGCCTCCGAATTTCTCTGCTGGTATCGTTATCGGCGGTCGCCAGTGAGCCCAAGTACACGAATTCTTCAACCATCTCTATTTCGTCACCACCGATAGAAACTCGTGGTGGATGGCTCACATTGACATCTCTTGGGCCTCTTCCTATCATGCACTTCGTCTTCGACGTGTTGATGACTAGTCCAATCCGTTTAGCTTCGCTTTTCAGTCTGATGTAGGCTTTCTCCAGCCTCTCAAAGTTACGTGCCATAATATCTATGTCGTCGGCGAAACCAAATAACTGGACGGACTTCGTGAAAATCGTACCACTCGTGTTAATCCCTGCCCTTAGTATTACTCCTGTTGATGTTGAATAGCAGACACGAAAGACCATCACCTTGCCGTAACCCTCTACGCGTTTCGAAGGGACTCGAGAATGCCCCTGAAACTCGAACTACGCACATCACCCGATCCATCGTCGCCTTGATCAACCGTATCAGTTTATCCGGAAATCCGTTTTCGTGCATTAGCTGCCACAGCTGGTCCCGATCGATTGTATCGTATGCGGCTTTGAAGTCGATAAATAGATGATGTGTGGGCACGTTGTATTCGCGGCATTTCTGCAATACCTGACGTCTGCAATACCTGACGTATGACCTGATCTGTGGTAGAGCGTTCACCCATAAATCCCGCCTGGTACTGCCCCACGAACTCTCTTGCAATTGGTGTTAGTCGACGGCATAAAATTTGAGAGAGTACCTTGTAGGCGGCGTTCAGCAATGTTATTGCGCGGTAGTTGCTACAATCCAGCTTATCGCCCTTTTTGTAGATGGTACACACGACACCTTTCGTCCCCTCCTGCGGCAGAACCTCAACCTCCCAATCCTTGGTACGCTCCCAATGCAGCCCTCTAGCCCGTGCTTCACCACCGCTTCTAACCAGCTCGCCTGGTAGTTGGTCAACTCCAGGGGCTTTGTTGTTTTCAGCCGGCCGATCTCCTCCAGGATTTCCAGGAGATTCGGAGCCGGAAGTCGCATGTCCTGCGCGCGTGCTCCTAGGTTCATTACCATATCGCCACCGTTATCTGCCATATCGCCATTCAGGTTCACCTTTGGATCACCTCATGCTCGTTCGTAAGAAGGTTCCCGTTTATGCCCTTACACATATCCGGCTGTGGCACATGCCCCTTACGTGAACGGTTCAACTTCTCATAGAACTTTCGTGTGTTATTAGCGCGGTGCAGTTCCTCCGTCTCTTCACGGTCTCGATCTTCCTGCTGGCGCTTTTTCCTTCCGCTTTTTGCCGCCGACACTTGCACTGCTTAAAAACTGTCACGCGTTTTCCGTGAAAATTCGGTCAAATGACCTATTTAGCCAAACGATCTATTCGGCTAAATAACCTATTCGGTCAAAGATGACCTATTCGTCCGGATGACCCGTTTGGCCAGATGGGTTTCGGCCTAATGGTCTAATTTGTTCGGACCCTTCCCCATTTCGACCTGTAAGATCGTCTTCAATGTCTCGTACTTGGCTCGACATTTTCGGCCATACAACCTGTTTGGCCAAATGTCGTTTTCAGCCTTCATGATCAGTTCATCTGTATGTCGCTATCAGGCAAACGACAATTTCAGCATAGCTGTTGTCGGTCTAAGAACCGCTATGTAAATTCTGGTATCCACAGACTCAAATAACTTTTTAAAGAGCCTCTAACTAAAAAAATGCTGGTGTCCCTTACTCCTAGGACCTGCCACAGGTAATCATAACTACACCAACCGAACTTAGGATGAAACATTTGTGGCTCACGGAATGTGGGTCCCACTGTGAAGAAGGTTCCAAAAAAGCTACGGCAAAAAAAAACAATTTACTTTTCACCGCGAACAATTTTCTCATTTTCGAAGCTTTAAATTACCTCAAATTGCGAAGCCAAAATCGTCGATCGGTTGTCGTCAACCGGCGGTGGAAGGAAAACCTTTCTCGGGGTCCTCTGGGTTGACCGCTCGCTAAAATTATCTTTTCGCCATCGTTTTTGGGGCCACATCATCGGCTCAGTCCCTTCGCATTCATCGACCGCTGTCTGGTTGTTCGGTCCAGCTACTTAGTGTCCATCGTGTAGGCCCAATCCGGGAACCCGGAGACGTAACGGGAAAGTGTCAAGATAACGACTTATTACATCAAAAATACGCTCGGAAGATTTCGAGAAAATTGAGACCTGTTCGTTTGGGGTTGGATCGATCGCGAAATTACTGCCCTTTGGTATGGTGTTTCTGCTTTCGTGTGGCTCGCATGTGTGTTATTTGCGCACTTCAGTCCCCAGCGCACCAGGAACACGCTCGGTATATGCGAGAGGGAACCGATCAGCGAGCGCTGATAATTGTGATAATGTTGTTGACGAGTACGGGTTTTTTTTTTCGTTGATTGGAACTTGCACCCGAGAAAGTTGTAATCAAAATGACTTTCGCAGCATATGAAGTGCCCGGGAGGTGTTTTGGGCTGGGCTGAAAATTTGATCGTAGTTAAGCGATAAGAACGACAGTAACCGTGTAAAATACCTCAGTTTGGAAAGTTTCATTAAGATTACTGCGAAAGCCTCTTTATTTTAGAAAGATAAAATTCGATTCTCATTTTATCTTTGATAGAATTGTAAATTGCATAACTGTTAGTCATTTTCTCATAATTTAATTTTCTTCTTTGTTTTTCGTTTTGTTGTTTAATATGTTTTATGCAAAATCTGATTACCCTTCTCGAATATTTTGTATACTTTAATGTCTCCAGTTGAATCATGTTTTGGGTATAGACCACTTGGCATGGCCATTAGTTACAATGATTAAATATCGATGTGCAACTGCGCCGTATATGCAAAATTGAATTTGAAAAATTAATTGGAGGTAACCACTAGCGTTTTCAAACATTTTAGAATCCATCATTTTTCTACACATTCATCCTTTCTTTAAATATTCTATCTCTTCTCGCTAGCTTCTTTATTCAATTATTTATAATTGATTTATTCTTATTTTTCTATCTTGTCTATACCAGGTTGAGAACTGACAGAAATTTTTAATTTAATAATAAATCTAAACTCATCAAACAGCGTTCATCGCCATTTTCGAAGTTTACTGTTCATCGTAGAACAGCACCTTATGTTTATCCACAACATTATCCACACCCAATGGCCCGCAGAAATCATTCACCATATATCAGCGGCTATGTACCGTCAGCAAAACAACCAACTCCAGCCAGGAACGACCCCCCAAGCAGAGTGCAGATAATTATCATAATTATAATTACCGCCCAAACAAATAGCGCTACAATGTGGCATGGGCAGCCGGGCTCTGTTCTGATAAATGATACTATTTATCACCCAGTGCTTCGGTTCCGTGATATGCGTTGCTCAGACCTTCTGTCTGGGCGAATTCAGCGATGCCAAGCCAACGCGACTGAGTGGTGGAGCAAATGAGAGATATATCTTCTACACGCAACGCCACCGGCAGCAAAAGTGACCAGTTAACAACATTGTAAGTCGATGTGGCACGTAACCAGCAGAAAAGGTGCGTTTGGTTGGATGGTAAATACAAAGGTGAAGATAGCGTTTGGTAGATCAGCTTTTAGTAAATGTACCATTCAATTGTACGTGGATTGAAGACAGTTTTCCGTGATTATTACCCAGTGTTCAGTGATTGAATGGAGCTCCAACGAGTAAACAAATGCCACAAACATGCATTAATTATGTTCAGAATCTGTCTGCATGACGTGCATGTTCCGGTTCATAGTCGACGTACTGCAAATGTAGATTGAAGAAATGGAGACCAGGTCATGAGATTAAATGATCGAAAAAATGAAGAAATACAAAGTTTGAGAAGCACTTTTATAACGCGTTCCGGTGCTTACCCAAGTTCCGGATATGTCCGTCCATCCATCTGGCAACCTTGGATAATCTCCAAATAGCCCCGCTATGTTGATGTTTATGGTGCTTATGTGCAAATGTACTAATGATCACCCTGTTTATGTATTGTAGATTTTTGCTACCGCGTTTGAACGTGGTACCACAACCAGGCTTCCAGCAAGCCCGGTCGGCTCAATCAATGATGGCCCCAGTGGCAGCAGCAAGTGGTAGTAAATACCAAGTCCTTAACAGTAGCGGCGAAACCATCAGCCCTGCCAGCAGATAATAGTGCACCGAGGGGGAAAATCGCGATTGACAGCTAAATTCATCAAGTAAATGGCATAATATGGTAAACACAGTGGGATGGAAAATGCTGATTAGTTATTCATGAGTCCTGGGCTGTTGTTTCATGAGGTTTCATGAACCGTGTCGCACGGGGTGGATGGTCTCCCGCCATAGCAGCCATGAAAGCGTGACAAATGTGAGGTTAGAGATTAAAAATGCTCGATGGCGGGTAATTTACTGTTGTTTGCGAGTGCGGTAGCTGAACTGAACTAAGCTGAGGGTTATCGTATGCGAACGTAAATTTGATCATTAAAATACATGGCAGTCAACGTGGGTGTTGTTGAAAGATTGTTAAATTAGTAGAGTGATGGCCGTTCACGAATGACCCAGATTTGTTCTCTATTAGAAGTGGGACGTGTTTTATAGCAAGTATTAGAATATTTATACGGATGATCGAATTCAGGTCAAGATTATTTCAGCACTTTATTTGTATCTTGTGTCTTAACAGTGATTGCGCCTTTCGACTCTTAAATTAGTTGCGCGGGATTTTTCAAAAGTTGACAGAAAATTCATCACTAGATTCGACTCAAAGTGTTTCATACTTGATTTCGACTAAAGGCGATTGTGGGCAATAACGAGACGGCATGGAATCCGATTATGAAATACTACCCTAAAAGCACGCGTGTTCCACAGGGGTTACGACAACTCATATGTGACCAGATTTAGTCACTTTTATAGTTGCTGCAACCATTTCCACCTGATTTGTGCTGCTCGGGTATGGTTTGGCCTCATTCGTGCGCTATAACTCCTGATTATGGCAGCAGGGACTATGTCCAAATGTTTGACGACCACTCTCCAGGCTACCTCCAGGACGACCACTCTCCAGGCTGGTCCTTGATTCACAAAATCCTTCTTAGTGATTCCACGATGAGTCCATCATTTTAGTAGAGGTTTGGAGTCTCTTGATGAATCTTGTTCCTTTTTCAGTTTTGGATTCCTTAAAACTTTTTTCTAGATCTGGAGATGAGCCAGCCTCGGGCTGAAAGTCTCCTAAATAAAGACAAAAAAAACTTTTTCTTGTTATTCTTCTTTTCTTCTAATTTGATGCGTTCTTCATGCCACCCATAAACTTCTTTTATTCCATTCAATTTTTGGTTTAACAATATTATTCACATTCAAGTATTCAGCCTTCATGGGTCTTCATCTTCATTTGGTTGTTTTTAAGCATTTCGATGAACACAATTCACTATTCTAATTTACATTTTGGTTCAAGTGAGCTCCGGTATTTCAATTTGAAAACAATTCACTGCCCTATCTAGCTAACCTAACAAAAATGTTATAATCTAATGGACAAGGTCCCGCGCGACCTGGTGTTCAGATACTGAGCAGCGTGACCTGAACCTTACCAACGACTTACCAAAGCGTTCATTCAGCGGTTTGATATCTGCCTAACGATGGACCTCAGTATTTCACATTCTCCTTGGAGAGTCCAGAATCATTCGGGGGAACTTTTTCTGGACTCTCTGGAGCTTAAACGCCATTTTGGCGCAATTCCCAGGCTGGCATACCATACTCGATTACTGGGATGAATATTTGTTTATAGACAGCAAGTTTGTTTCTTAGAGACTGGTTCGACTTGCGGTTGATTAAAGGGTAGAGCAACTTTATCATAATGTTGCATTTTTTTTACAGTTTTGTCGACCTGCTGCCTGAAGATCAGCTTGCTGACTAGTGTAAGACCAGAATTAACAGCTGTATCAACCCATTCCACCGCTGTACCGTTAATGAATATTTTGCAATCATCAGTCGGAACAAGTCTAGGAGATCGAGAATGGGGAAACAGGATAGTCTGGCTTTTGCCGAATTGATACAAATCTTCCAGCTGGTGAAATATTCTATCAGGACATCCAGGCCTCGTTGGAGCTTCGATGTGAGGACTCTGATCACTCTACCAGTGTAGATGATGGATATGTCGTTTGTGAACAGGGACAGAATGCCGCCTCCTGGAAGTCAACAGGTTAAATAGCAGGGGCCCGAGGATACTGCCCTGGGGGACACCTGCGACGATGTCGTGAAATCACTCCGCTGATTGAGACCTGGAATGTCTTCGCCGACAGATAGTTTTTGATGTTGTTTTACTAGGTAGCTGGGAAGATTGTATCTATGAAGTTTGTAAACCAGACCATCATGCCAGACATTGTCGAAGGCTTTTCGACATCCAGCAGGGCCATGGCTGGATGTCTTTGACACAGACTACTTGTTCTGATTGAGCATGTTTTTGACTCGGGTCAGTTGATGTACGGTTGATCGACCACGGCGGAAACCAAACTGTTCCTCGAGTAATATGCTCTTTCAAATAGCTTAGATAACGCTGAGAGAAGGCTAATTGGTTGATAGCTTTTAGAAGATGTCCTTCTCATGTTTCATGCAGCAGGGACGTAGCTAAGACGGAGGCACCAATTGAAAAGCACGACAAGATTTTCAAAAAACGGCTAACTCATGTGCTTGTGTTCTAAGTTGAAGATGTTGTCGAAAGCCGAGGCCTTCGTATCCTGTCTCGCTTTTATACTGTGCGGTGTTGGCAACGGTAATGTTTTTTTAGTTTGTCATACATTAACCTTTTGTCTGTGCTCTGGGGTCAATAGAGCGGTTCCATATCATTTCAGCAACGAGTAATTTTCATATTTTTTCATTTGAATGAAACCTTGCATACAAGTCTTTTGGGGAGAAAAAACCGTTTTGCATACTTGGTTCTCCATTTTGAATCTAGCGTTACTTATGAGAAGGGCCTATGAAAGATGCGGGGTAATGTTTTCAACATAACCGCGAGTAGACGTAGGACTTGTATAAACGTAGCGTATTTACATTTAACTTTTAACTTTTGGATCTATGGAGTTTGATTATAGTATTGATATTGGAAACGACAACTTCCATGCTGTGTAGAATTATTAGCAATTTGTTTATTCAAAACTTCTGGAAATAAAACTAATAATTAAATACATAATTAGAATTGCTTTGTTTCTAACTTTTAGGCCCTTATTTACTCAAGCAAATGTAGGGCATTTATAGATTTCTTATTGATGATAGTATTTGAAGTTTGAAAATTCTATTTATAAAATTTTCAAACTTGGACAAAATGTGCTATTTTGGGGGACCTATCCCGTTTTGCAAACAAAGAAATACAGAACCAATTTCGTTGCTTCTTTTTGCTAACATGCGTGCTTACTGCTGAAAAAATCACAACAATAAGAAACAAGTAAAGGAGCAGTAACCCTAATAAAATAGAGAAGGTACTGCTAATACATCAACGAAAAATTATTTAATGTTTTGATTCCAAACTCCGAGTCTACGTCAAATTTAATAATACAATTTCTCAGAAAATGAAAAACAAAGAATAAGAAAAGTTTATTTAAATATTCTTCAGGAATTTTTTTTTTTGCGGACTTTTTTGAAAGATTTACATGTAATACAACGATTTACATGTAATACCCCAGCAAACCAGCAGTCGTATAAGGATGTTAGATTTAAATTATATAATTATCCAGATAGAGTTAGAATTATATAGAATGCAATATAAAGTTAATTTAAATTGTATATGATACGAATTTGTGATTTTATTATGATCTTCATGACGAAATTATATATGAGTTTATTGAATGTCAAGATGAAGTTATTTAACTTCTTACATAAATAGAGTTATAAATGAGGTAATTTCGAATCATTTTAAATCTTATCATTAACTTCAAACATGTCAAGTAGAATGGTGTATTCTACGATTGATGTGTTTTTCGTTGAAATGAAATTGTCATGTAGATATATGAAAAACTTATTCAAAGCACAATAATGTGCGCAGATTTGTTTCACGCTAAAAACCAATAGTGCGAGGACTTTGGGAACCAATTAGAAAAAAAGTCCTAAAGAATTAAATAAATATCTGAATCAAATTACATTAAGGTTATTTTGAATTATATAAAAAGCAGTAAAAAAAAACATTATAAATAAAGTAATATGGAATCAGATTGAGTTACTAATCCACACTTTATAATGTGATGTGCATTTTATTTCGCAATGTATGTGTTCAGTGGCTTAGAGGATTGTTGGAGGACTGGCATCTCGAAGATCTTTGAATCGAATCTGGGCATGTCCGTTATTTCGAAATTTGTAAATGCAGAATAATTAGAAGAGAACTTTAGAAAACATTATAAGAATTTATCATGGATCTGTGGATTTTTTTGCCACAGTCGTTCAATTTACCTTATATTGCGTATTGCCAAACAGATTTTTTAGGTATGGGTACTTTTAAGTTGTTAATGTTACAATGTTGAGTTATAAATTGATACATACGAAGTCATAAAAAACGATAAATATAGTTATAAATGAAGTTGTATAAAGGATCTTTCTACTGACAAAAAAATGCGCCCACTTCTTTCACGCATATTTGCAGACCCACCGGAATGTTCTACCGCTGGTAACTGCATGCTGTCACTGTGTAGGTAAACAGCAAACAAACGAACGAAACGAAAAATACGCGAGCAAAAAACACGTCACCACGCGCTGCTGTCACAAATTGTAATGACTCGCACACGGCAGGCTCTGCTTCTTTTATACACAAAGAAAATCTTCCGGTAGACCCGAAGGCCCGTGACATACCGCATTCTGATGTCTGTGTTAGGAATGCACGGCATTGGTTACATATGAAATTTTTACTGGCTTTGGTAAATGTTCAATAGCTTATCGTTAATAATCTTAAGTTTCAATGAAATAGGCAGAATGGTGGAGAGTGTCCGAGTCGATTGATATATAAATCTTTAAAATTCATCGAATGATAAAGGCGCTAGTAGCGTTCAAAATCTTCCCTTCCAATGTAACGCTCGCGATTTCCAAAAATCTAAATGACACCCAGTATAGTAAAGAAAGACGTAAGTCCTACGTCAAAATCAAGTGTATCTGGTTCGTGATTAAACAGAATCAGTGAAATTGCACAAAGAATTAACTGAAAGATTGACTGGGATTGTTCAAGCATTCTCAGTGTGCAAGCTTCAGTGACTGATCAAATGATCAATAACGGCGCCGGCCACGTCCTTGTAGTCAGTTAGGAAGAGGGAAGGAATATTAGTAGGTAGTTTTTGCTATTTGAAGACCGTGTTTACCTCTGCGTCTCCACAAAAAACACAGGAAGGATTATCAGTTAGTTGGTAGGCATCGTTGGATCTGGATTCACTCTGATAAGCGATACGACCGTGCCATTCTTTATACACAGTGATTTTACCTAACCATGATTCGGCCGCACAAAATAACTATGTACCCCGAGCAGGAATACGATCAAACGCATATCTATTGGTTTACTTCTCGACCGCACAAACTACAACTATACCAGATCGTTCGACGTGTCTATTAACCGAGCATGAACAGTAGTCACCATGCATGCCCGATGGCATATGCAAACTGTGGAGATCGCGTTTTGACGACCGAACCGACGTGTAGTATTCTGTACTTACTTGCCCTTACTTAACAGGAGCAAAGCGCAATACAAGCGATGATGATCCACCAAATATCAAATGGATATTTTGCTTCCGCCCACGACGAATAACACATGAACTGTACTTACTTTCCCAATGGCTACTGCAGGCTATAGAAGATCGCACTTGGCTTGACCGGATCAAAGCGTAATACAAGCGCATTATCCGCCGAATAACAAAAAGATTTTTTTCTCCGGCTCGTGACGAATAATTCACGCACTGTATTTGCTTTCACAATGGCTACTCTTGATAACAAATCAATTATCATATAAATTTACAATGTTATGAAAACTCATATGTGAATATGTACATTATGTGGAGGATAATAATGTGGAAAATGTATTGGAGGTAACCACTTTTCCTTCGATGGGACTCGAACCCATGACCCTACAGTACGCTAGACTGGTGCTTTAACCAACTAAGCTACGAAGGACCTCCGTCGGCCTTCGCAACCTAGCGGCTACTGAACGAGCTCGAGATTCCCAAATTGGACGCATAGTCAAATCACTCGCAATCCATTTCTCAAGCCAATACTTCCACATGTGTATTGTACACATCCACATTAGAGGAGCGTGAGTATTTAGAATGTCTGGCGGCTATACACATTCTTCATCAGCAACGGTACTGACCAAGTGAGGTTGTGTAAGCTATTTGCCAGTCGGTCGTCAAGCTCAGACCCGACCGCATTGCGTAGGCAAGAGCACGCAACTCAAGTTCAGTTCAATCAAAGGTAATTGCCTATTTCCGGGGATTAAACCACCCGACTCCCCGGAAATAGGCAATTACCTTTGATTGAACTGAACTTGAGTTGCGTGCTCTTGCCTACGCAATGCGGTCGGGTCTGAGCTTGACGACCGACTGGCAAATAGCTTACACAACCTCACTTGATCAGTACCGTTGCTGATGAAGAATGTGTATAGCCGCCAGACATTCTAAATACTCACGCTCCTCAAATGCGGATGTGTACAATACATGTGGAAGTATTGGCTTGAGAAATGGATTGCGAGTGATTTGACTATGCGTCCAATTTGGGAATCTGAGCTCGTTCAGTAGCTGCTAGGTTGCGAAGGCCGACGGAGGTCCTTCGTAGCTTAGTTGGTTAAAGCACCAGTCTAGCGTACTGTAGGGTCATGGGTCTGAGTCCCATCGAAGGGAAAAGTGGTTACCTCCAATACATTTTCCAAATTAATATCTTCCACATAACGTACATATTCACATATGAGTTTTCATAACATTGTAAATTAACGTCCAAGTCGGGTGGTTTAATCCCCGGAAATAGGCAATTACCTTTGATTGAACTATCATATAAAACTAATTTGAACTTGTCATAAGACGAGTTTGTACAATCCCATTGAATTCCACCACTTAATTGTATCTTGACAGATACGTATTTCGACCTCAACAGTAAGGCCGTCTTCAGTGTCTCGTACTTGACTCGACTTGACGAAGTGGTGGAATTCAATGGGATTGTACAAACTCGTCTTATGACAAGTGAAGACATTCCACTAAAAAGCTCAAAATAATTTTCTTAACTAATTTGAAATAAATTTAATCATAATCTGACCAAAATCCAATTTGGAACAAAATTAAATCAAATGTTACTCCATATTTCATTCTGATGGTAAATTCAATGCTAACCCAATTCAAATCTATAACAATTATAACCTGTAGTAATTTCTATTTAGTTCAAGTTAGATCCGAATACAATACAAGCCTGATCTAATTGATGCGTAAATTCAGACGAATTCACAGAATTCAAGTGCAGTATGTTTCATTTAATCTAATTAACAAATCTATTAAAATAAAACAAATTGATACTCAATTCAAACATAATTCATTCAAATTTAGATGCAATTTAAATTCAATCTGTTTCTAAATCTAATCTAATCTAACTTTTGATTGCATTAACCTTATTTGGTAGAAACGATAACGTCCCATGCGATGATTCAGTGTCATTTGAAATCATTTCGCGCAATTTCTGCTATTACCATATTTACATTTTATGAAGTTTCAACGTCGCTTCTCCATAAGCCGATGTTGAATATTTTAAAATAGAAAATAGCAGGTTAAGTACATGTTGGCACGGCAAATGCTGGGTAAAGCGTACCATTGGTACTTCGCGTACCTGAAGGAATAAAATAGACCCCATCTCGCGGTCCTTAGCCTCTTACCCAGCAACTCCTATCCCTACCTCCCCCGGTGCTGGCCGGGATACGAGCAACCTTAGGGAAGATCGGGTAACCAACCCCGGTGGGAACTATGGTCGTATGCTGACAGGGAAGGGGGGTTTGCTCCTCTCCGGAGGTGCAAATCTTATTGAGCGTCTGTTCTCCATGTCAGGATCGGCTCACAACAGCGTCTGTTCTCCATGTTAGGGCGGCTGATCATCGTCCGAGTGCCAGCGAGGGACTCTAAAGTGAAACTGTGCACCATGGTCCACCGGAAATAAGGAGGAATTATCCTCCGGAAATTAAGGGGGTTTGGTGTCAGGCCCTGCAAGCCAGCCTTTAAAAAATCTTAAGCAACGAACAATCAACAAGAGAGTACGGACCGGAATCATCGGCGAAGACCGCTGCGACGAAGAGGGACTAGCGATTGGAAACTCGGTTCGTGGAACTGCAAATCTCTCAACTTCATCGGGAGCACACGCATACTCGCCGATGTGCTCAAGGACCGTGGATTCGGCATCGTAGCGCTGCAGGAGGTTTGTTGGAAGGGATCAATGGTGCGAACGTTTAGAGGTAATCATACCATCTACCAGAGCTGCGGCAACACACACGAGCTGGGAACAGCTTTCATAGTGATGGGCGATATGCAAAGGCGCGTGATCGGGTGGTGGCCGATCAATGAAAGAATGTGCAGGTTGAGGATCAAAGGCCGGTTCTTCAACTTCAGCATAATCAACGTCCATAGCCCACACTCCGGAAGCACTGATGATGATAAGGACGCATTCTACGCGCAGCTGGAACGTGAGTACACCCAACCAGGAGATGGCAGATTTTAATACAGTTCTGCATAAGAACCTTACAGAAACTGTATAATAATTGGGCATATACAATTCTGTAAGCTTTTTATACAAATATTGTATTAAAATAATACAGATTTGTATTATTTTAATACAATATTTGTATAAAAAGCTTACAGAATTGTATATGCCCAGATTTTATACAATAATTGTCAGATTTGTTTTTTGGGTGTACGACAGCTGCCCAAGCCACGACGTCAAAATCATCATAGGAGATTTGAACGCTCAGGTTGGCCAAGAGGAGGAGTTTAGACCGACTATTGGAAAGTTCAGCGCTCACCGGCTGACGAACGAAAACGGCCTACGACTAATTGATTTCGCCGCCTCCAAGAATATGGCCATTCGCAGCGCCTACTTCCAACACAGCCTCCCGTATCGGTACACCTGGAGATCACCACTGCAGACAGAATTGCAAATCGACCACGTTCTGATAGATGGACGGCACTTCTCCGACATTATCGACGTCACGACATATCATGGCGCTAACATCGACTATGACCTCTATCTGGTGATGGTTAAACTGCGCCCAAAACTATCCGTCATCAACAATGTTCGGTACCGACGACCGCCGCGGTACGACCTAGAGCGACTGAAGCAACCTGATGTCGCCACTACATACGCGCAGTATCTCGAGGCAGCGTTGCCGGAAGAGGGTGAGCTCGATGGGGCCCCTCTTGAGGACTGCTGGAATACAGTCAAAGCAGCCATTAACGACGCAGCGGAGAACAACGTCGGGTATATGGGTCGAAGTCGACGGAACGATTGGTTCGACGAAGAGTGCAGACAGATTCTGGAGGAGAAGGACGCAGCGCGGGCGGTCGCGCTGCAGCAAGGTACCCGGCAGAACGTGGAACGTTATAGACGGAAGCGGACACAGCAGACCCGCCTTTTTCAGGAGAAGAAACGCCGCCTGGAAGAAGCGGAGTGCGAGGAGATGGAACAGCTGTGCCGTTCTCAAGATACACGCAAGTTCTATCAGAAGCTCAACGCATCCCGCAAAGGCTTCGTGCCGCGAGCCGAGATGTGCAGCGATAAGGATAGAAGCATCTTGATGGACGAACGTGTGGTGATCGAAAGGTGGAAGCAGCACTACGAAGAACATTTGAATGGCGTTGAGAGTACATGCAGTGAAAGTCAAGGCAGCGGAGTAGATGACTACGTCAGTTCATCGGACAATGGAATCCAACCAGCCCTCACCTTTAAGGAAGTTAAGGATGCGATCCAATAAAGACGCTGGTCAGGATGGTATCGGAGCTGAGCTCATCAAAATGAGGCCGGAAAAGCTGGCCACTTGCCTGCACAAACTGATAGTCAGAATCTGGGAAACCGAACAGCTACCGGAGGAGTGGAAGGAAGGAGTTATATGCCCCATCTACAAGAAAGGCGACAATCTGGAGTGTGAGAACTTTCGAGCGATCACCATCCTTAATACCGCCTACAAAGTGATATCCCAGATCATCTTCCGTCGTCTGTCACCATTAGTGAACGAGTTCGTGGGAAGTTATCAAGTCGGCTTCGTTGACGGCCACTCGACAACGGACCAGATCTTTACTGTACGGCAAATCCTTCAAAAATGCCGTGAATACCAGGTCCCAACGCACCATCTGTTCGTTGATTTCAAGGCGGCTTACGACAGTATAGACCGCGTAGAGCTATGGAAAATTATGGACGAGAACAGCTTCCCTGGGAAGCTTACCAGACTGATCAAAGCAACGGTGGATGGTGTGCAAAACTGTGTGAAGATTTCGGACGAACACTCCAGTTCGTTCGAATCGCGCCGGGGACTAAGACAAGGTGATGGACTTTCGTGCCTGTTGTTCAACATTGTGCTAGAAGGTGTCATGCGGAGAGCCGGGTGTAACAGCCGGGGTACGATTTTCAACAGATCCAGCCGATTTATTTGCTTCGCGGATGACATGGACATTGTCGGCCGAACATTTGCAAAGGTGGCAGAACTGTACACCCGCCTGAAACGTGAAGCAACAAAAGTTGGACTGGTGGTGAATGCGTCAAAGACAAAGTACATGCTTGTGGGCGGAACCGAGCGCGACAGGGCCCGTCTGGGAAGCAGTGTTACGATAGACGGGGATACCTTCGAGGTGGTCGAGGAATTCGTCTACCTCGGATCCTTGCTAACGGCTGACAACAACGTTAGTCGTGAAATACGAAGGCTCATCATCTGTGGACGTCGGGCCTACTACGGGCTCCAGAAGAAACTGCGGTCGAAAAAGATTCGCCACCGCACCAAATGTGTCATGTATAAGAAGCTCATAAGACCGGTTGTCCTCTACGGACATGAAACATGGACAATGCTCGAGGAGGACTTGCAAGCACTCGGAGTATTCGAGAGACGGGTGCTTAGGACCATCTTTGGCGGTGTGCAAGAAGACGGTGTGTGGCGGCGAAGAATGAACCATGAGCTCGCCCAACTCTACGGCGAACCCAGTATTCAGAAGGTAGCTAAAGCCGGAAGGGTACGATGGGCAGGACATGTTGCAAGAATGCCGGACAGCAACCCTGCAAAGATGGTGTTCGCTTCCGATCCGGCAGGTACGAGACGGCGTGGAGCGCAGCGAGCGAGATGGGCAGACCAGGTGCAGAACGACTTGGCGAGCGTGGGGCGTATCCGAGAATGGAGAGATGCGGCCTCGAACCGTGCATTGTGGCGTCAAATTGTTGATTCAGTGTTATCTGTTTAGATGTTAACTAAATAAATGAAAATGAAATCTTTAGATCCTCAAATTTCCTATAAGTCTTGTTGCATTGATTAGAAAGTTACAACAAATGCCAATTTTAGAGGAGGAATGTCTCGTAATTACTCTTAAATAAATACTGAGTAATGTTTTATTTGAGATTTGCGCTGCTGCTGGTGTTGCGATTTGTGAGCAAATCCTTGTTAGGGAACGTCCACAAATTACATAACGCTTAGAGGGGGGAGAGGGTTTGAGTGAAGTGTAACGGTCCATACAAAATTTTCAGAATCTTCATACAAAAAGTGTGACATAGGGGGGAGGGGGGGTTGAAAAAGTCCAATTTTTGCGTTACGTAATTAATGGATCTTCCCTTAACAAAATTGCAATCACTGTGTTTGAGTTACTGCAACTAGCACTAGAACTCTGTTACTGTGATTTCAAGTTGAAAAGTACAATGCAAACTTCTGTTTTTAAGTAATACATCACGAAATCAAAATATAGTCGCCTCTCCACATCTCGATATTGAAGGGACCATCGAGATAAGAAGAGATCGAGGAATGGAAGAAAAATTTAAATGGGAACTAGAATGAAAAAAGCTTGTTGTTATAAAAAACGACAACAAAACAAATGTCATCTCTTGTTGTCAGTCTTCAAGGTGCAACATGTGTGAGATGTTCACCTAAGTTTGTGCACCCAATCAAACATTGCTTGCTATGTTCGAACTTGCACATAGCAATCTGAACACGAACCTGAACTCCGATACACCCAGGCGCAATGTACAATGTTCAAACATCGAGTTCAAACTTGGGTTCAAACATGTGCGCTTGCACACGAGAATGCTACGCTTGGGTAAATGAACGGGTTTCTAGGGAAACTATTGTTGATTCTTCACGTTTCCCAGCCTTGTTATTCATATCTCGAATAAGAGAATTTAACCAAACTTCAATGAAGGTATGATTGAAAAATTGAAACATGTTGTGCACATTTTTCGCACCTGCATAACGAAGCGTTTATAGAGGTGAGGTCTTGATTCAGGCTCTTAATTCAGGACGTCTTAGGTTCGAATCTGCTCTGAGCGGAGCTTTTTGTTCCATTTTCGAGGTTCTGAAAGCAATTCTTCTTAGGATTTCGGGATTCTGCAAACACCAAAATACTGATTAGTTCACATTTCTAAAATTTTGGGATAAGATTTTTCTGACACATTTATATGGGGATAATTCATTCTACTTACTTTGCGGTGGTACTTGATAAATATACCGAGAATCTGAAGCGAAGTTCTGGGTTGCATAGAGATTTCTTTATTCCAGGGAGAGAAGGTTTTCGACCTTTTTGAAGAACCTTATGATCAACGTCTTTAATTCCAGTTTCGTATTTTTTTGGAATGTCATAATTGGAGATTTTATCTTTTATGAGAGCCATGTAGTTTATAAGACTATTATGTTCAAGGACTTGTGGGCTTATTTCTGACCTGGAGCTCGATCGTTTGTTAATTTTCTTTGTATTGCATAATTTCATCGGTGTATTATTTATACACAGCAATATAGAATACATTATGCACAGACCCCTACTATCTTTTTAAATTTCTATCAATTTTTGGTTAACCACCTCCCTCCCCCACTAAAAGTGTGTCTTAGAACTTTTTGGAATCAACATCTATATTTTATTCACGATATGCAAATCCCATCGTATCTAACAAAACGAAATGCATGCTTGCATATGGTCGGGGTTCTGCCAAATCGCACCAAGCGCCAACGACAAATTACCGAATTTTCTGCTAAAAATTTTGTTTAGCAGATTTAATTGAACGCAAATCGTATCGGATATCCCTCAACACCATAACTGAGGATATTCTACTGCTAATGTACGCTTAAATTGATATGAAACTATTTCCGTTGTCCTTGTACGATGAAAATATCACAAGTCAGTCGAAAAGCCGCTCGGTGCGGTTTGGCTGAACCCCGACCATATGTAACGGATATAAAATAATTAGGGGCTACATTTTAGACAGACGAACAGAGACTTACATATGTATTTAACCTCGTTTAGAACATAAACGCAAGGACACTTTAAATAATCATTACATTGGAGGCTGCCGGTTGTCTTACCAGGAAAATGCACATAATATTCAGTTGTTATGAATATTAAGAATAATATCTGAAGATTGTATGCAAAATGTTGAGTAAACAAATTGTTGTGATATTGAGATATCGGAGCAAGCGCAAACCATCTGACAAGGGCTGAAAAGTGGCATTTATAAAACTATTCATGTGCCATTCCTAAAAAAATCCAAAGTCAAGGATTCAAACACTAGTGCCCTGAGTGAACGCCAAACGAGTTACCACTAGGCCATCACCGCTACTCAAGAAAAGAAACCACTTGGCCAATATGAACAGATGAACAGCATGCTGTGTGTAAACTGATGTTTAAACTTCCATGTTCAAACCCGTGTGTTTGAACTTGGGCGCACACTCGTGTTCAAACCGGGTGCGATTTTGGTTCGGTTTATGATGAACTCGGTTTGGATCTAGTATGCATGTTTGAGTGCGAACTTGCACACGGGAAACTGCACTTGTTTAAACGCGGTTCATGTTTTCGTGAAGACTGCTTGTTGTTCTTATGTTTGTTATTGTCCAAAAATGGACTAGTAGCCTAGAAATATGAATATATCGACATAGGGAGAGAGAATCCCGAACAAAATATGATCAGAACACATCGAGATAGAGAGATATCGAGATAGGGAGGTTATCGAGATGTGGAATGCCCAAATGTATGTAAATTGAAGGGACCAAGCAAATCATCGACATAGGGAGAGATATCGAGATATAGAACATCGAGATGTGGAGAGTCGACTGTAGTATTAAATTCACATACATGCTACATTGTTTTCAGCCACGAATTTTTGCTATTGAATAAAATCCTCATTTCTATTTTGATTAATATTACAAAAAAAAAATCCCACGACAAGCGGTATTTTTTATCCCGAATCCCGAATCCTGAATTGTTTTTGATGGGATGGAAATGGGAGCTATGAGATGAATTGCTGAACCGTTCCCCTACGATTCATTCGTTCTATCTTGATTTTTATAATGTTTTATTTTGTAAATTGTAGCTCATTAGAAACATTTTCACTCATATTTAGTCTATTAGTTAATTTGCTCATTTTGTTACTTAAAGTTTGTTGATTTTGAAATAAAATCCTATTCAAATTCCAATTTTCATTTTTAAAGAAATTGCGGCCTTTTAAACACAAAATTCCACCAGGAACATCTGTCCGTTGATTAAAAGTGTATTTTTTTTAGTTTTCAAACTCCGTCCCAAATCTTGTTAAATTATTTTCATGTTCAATAGCTTGTGCGTTTGTCTTCCAATATTCTTTTTCGCGCACTGCTAAATAATTTTTTTGGACAAAAACTTTGAAAACAACTGCTCTATGATCAGAGAAGGCAACTGACAAATTAGCCAATTTGGGTCAATTTAGACAAATTAGCACTATTTTAACTTTTTAATTTTTTTTCGTTAAACGTACCATTTGACCAGTTCAGGAAAATAAAGGGTTTTGCGATTTCCCATTCACGTGTGCTCAGAAGCAAAATAACAAAAGTAATAAGCAAAGCTTCTAATATTGTATTGTCTCGTGTCCCGATTCATCATTTTGGGATATGGCCTTGCGTTGCTTAGCTACATTTTTCATTATAAGTGCGCTCGTACAATCATGTTCATAATAAGCAGCTTTCAATAAGTATTAATTAAATCACCTGCTCATCACTTGCTATTTTATATTTTACCACGCTTAACATCCTAACGTGTTCGGGTCAATATGACCCGGATCGCACTTTCAAATTGTAACTTTTTAACGCAACAATGTGAAGGTCTGAAACTTCTTGACTTTTGAAAACTATGTTCCCGAACATTGACCTAATTTGTATAACGTTTCCGAAGCGCTAAAAAAATCGCACTTACGGTGTTTGGGTCATATTGACCCGGATTTGACTTCACAATATCTCAGACATTCCTCAGCCAAATTCACATTCACATATTCACTCAGCCAAAATAGTCATCAGCTTATAAATTTTCCGAAACTGACCTCCGGTTGTTGATCGACCACACCTACATCCTGTAATCGTCGGAGGAATGATCGTTAGTTGGCCACTTTTATATGGACGGAAAATTGAACACGAATATCGCGCATGAACGATTTTTGTTAGCTGTTTTTCTTCTCTCAGAAATGTGCCCAATATATTTCAGAGATGACGAATCATGAATACAGACCATATTTCTGCAGATGTTCTAGGTTCTCCAAACTATTCTGGATTTCAGAGCCTCAGTCTACCAGGTCAATTACGCTTGGTACGAAACCAATAGCAACATATGGTGCCCATACAGACCCTTAGATGCCATGCACATAATTTACGATTTAGATATGTCCAAACTGTATGCTCTAAGTTCTCAAAATCATTGTGAAGTTCAGACAAATTGGTCTAACATGTCAAACGGGCTCAATACAAATCATTTTGGAGTTCAGACGAATTGGTCCATCAGGTCAACTGGGCTCAATACAAAGCCAACCCAAGTAACCATGAAGCTCTATATTAGACTGGCCCAGGAAACAAAAAGTTGTCTAATTCCTCGGGGCACCCCCCAGGATTGTGTCTTTGGGTGAGAAAATCAATCTCTGAAAATTTCAGCTCAATCGCTTGTTGCATAAGCTGGCGCATTTAATTTGAAGTTTGTATGGGGATTTCAGCCAAAATGTATTGGAAAATACACCTCCGTCACTCATTCGATCTGGAAATCGGTTCTGATTGCTCGATTGACCTCAGAATTGCAAAAACGGCAGTTGGTATGCTACAGAACAATTTCACAGAACATTGTATGATGATTAAATGAACTTTTAAATGGGTTTCGGCTGATGCGATTCGATCAAAAAACCCAAAAATACACAAATCAGCTCCTAATAAATCAGCCGAAAATTATCTAAAAGTTTATTTAATCATCATGCAATGTTCTGTGAAATTGTTCTGTAGCATACCAACTGCCGTTTTTGCAATTCTGAGGTCAATCGAGCAATCAGAACCAATTTCCGGATCGAATGAGTGACGGAGGTGTATTTTCCAATACATTTTGGCTGAAATCCCCATACAAACTTCAAATTAAATGCGCCAGCTTATGCAACAAGCGATTGAGCTGAAATTTTCAGAGATTGATTTTCTCACCCAAAGACACAATTCTGGGGGGTGCCCCGTGGAATTCGACAACATTTTTTTCTCCCCATAGTAATCTGGGCCAGTCTACTCTATATGCTTGTAAAAATACAGCTCTAAAAGTTGACTAAAAGTGGAAAAGGACACTTAATAGACAAAATTAATGGCTCATTACTTTCAAATGTTGAAATAAGGCATCAGTAATGCACCGCTACATTCGTAATTTGTAATTTTGTAATTTGTTTATTTTATTCGACACGAAAAACTGTTAGTGTGACACTTTGTAATGCTGATTTAGGTTTTCGTTGTCCGACAGTTGATAAATAAATGCAACTTCACATTGTTAAAACTGATCTAATGCAATTGGCATTTAGCATGCCGCTTTGTGATTGATATATGTGCAATAATGTAATGCTTGGTGGTACTTGGGAATGGCAGCCTACAGTATCCATACATGCGCTTAGAGGTCATGGGCATAATGTATGATCTATATGTGTCCAAACCAAATGTTGGAAGTTCTCCGAATCATTCTGGAGTTCAGACGAATTGGTCTATCAAGACAACTGGGCTCGATATTAAGGTGATAACAACACAAATAGGCCCGTACAGGTATCGTCTGTTGTTCATTTGAATTATTTCAAAGATTATTCCAAGTCTATATGACAGTCAATTATTTAAACAGGGGTCAATTAATAATGACATCACAGGTTCTAGGGGTGCAGGGGGTCTAGGTTTTTGTGAAAGTATACAAAAAAGCGTGATAAAGGGGGGAGGGGGACATCTCAAAAAGTAATGGACGTCATATTTGAATCACCCCACAGTATATACGTTTTCCAGCGCTAAGCCATTAATTGCTTTATATTTGTGCTGTTTTGACCTGTCTAAAGAACTTTATTTTGTTGTCTACATTTTATAATGAACGAGAAAGGCATCACCACCGCTTGGTGGATTAATCTGGGTTTCCTGATTCAGGTCATATGATGCAAAAATATGCAATCATTGTATGGGAAAGGGGGTATCAATACGGGAATATCACGAGGATAAATGTATGGCATAAAAAACACTTTGGTTGTTGTTTTAAGAATTTACAGATAGGTTAGTTAGTAATTAGGTTAAATTAAAAGCAATCATCCAAAATTTGAGAAAACCCCTTTGGTTCATTCTAAACGTTTCGAAATTGGAAAGCATTTTTTTATTTACAAAAATTATAATGAATATAAAAGTATAACTTCCCAGCTAACAAATTATTGTTATTATCAAAAAAAATATTTATAATAACCACTTATATTATTTTTACATAAATTTCATATTTTTCAATTATAATCATTCAGGTGACCGCTCATATCCATGCAACATTGTGTCACCCTGCATCAAAAGCATGGTGGCAACAAAATATAAAATTACAAGTTTCATATCATCCTCATCTGGGCGAACAAAAACAGGACACAAAAGGCGCAAAAATTAAATCCTACTATAATGGCAACAGCGGCAGCTGCTCACAGAAAAAAAAACCGACACTATTGTGTCTTCCCAAACTATCCTCATGAGCCATGAACATGCATAAAAGAGTTTAATAAGATCTAGAGCCAGCGAGATCCTGGTCCTTCTTCCCTCGTTCCCCATTATATATTGTGTCACACCGTTCCGGCCGTTTGTCCTTTCCTTTTATTAAAACTCCGACAAAGTCTCCGGAGACAATCTGCCTTCATTTGTGGGCCATCCGTTTCGGCTTACGGTCTAGGTGCGCAATGAAGAGCAAAACAAGCAAACCCTCTCAACACGCCTTGCACAATTTAGCGAGCAGAAAAGAAAACTAATTAAATGTAAGGTGACTTTCCGAAGCATCATCGGAAAAGGGCACCGGCAGAGGATCCCCCGAGGGTATCAGACGGAGACAGGATGAAATTATTTTTTTTTTCGCAGCAAGCTGTTCGAAGACATTGTTTTTGCGCTTCTTACGTGTAAGAAATGTATTGGAGTTGCTGAGAATATGAATTCTTGCATTATGAGCCGTCTCCTGAATTTGAAATGTTTCGTCATTTTCTTATTCTACGTTTATGCATCTTCACAGACTTTTTATCTATCCTTTTTAATTGATGTTTATATATATATTGATATTTACCTACTGATGTTTTTGATGTTTTGCACGTTTTTTCAAACAAACTTATAGGACGATTATTACTTATTTGTCCACTCAAGATTAAGCAAAATTCTCATAGATGAATCGCAATAACTTTTTTTTATTACACAAAAATGGAAACAATTACATCGGGATTATCCTCTAGGGATGAGTCAACCAAATATGAACCTTCGATTTCCAAATGACTTTGGGATTATCTGCTTCAACGAAGTTAATCCAAGTTGCATATTGCATTCATAAAATCTATCCGGCAAGAAAATGCAACAGATACATAATTAATCACCGGAGCATGAAATTGCCACCCATGTCGAAATTTGTTGTTCTCCGAGATGCAACCAAACACACCCGCCCCGGGTGCAACCGTGAATAGAAACACAGATTTTCAGGTGACCTTTATTTATTGCGTCGTCTTTTGAGACGAAGGAAGAAAGTAACGTACCGACCGACCGATCAACAAAGCCAAACCGAAGGATGGCTAATGATCCTGTTCGGGAGGAAGCAAATCACAATATTTTGACCATGGTGTTCCATTCAGGATCCGAAGGGCTTTTTGTCGCTGTCACCGTCGATGGATTCTGGTCGAAATGGAAGCATGCAAGGAAGCCCTCCGCCGCATAAAGATCAAACATTGCAATTTACAACCACACTCATTCTTATCCTGGGGGTACACGGTTGGCTTTTGCTTTGTGGTTGCATGTCCTTTTTATTTCTGAACGGAGGTGAATGAAGTTAGGATTGCGGAGACAAAAGAAAACGTAGACAGCTCAGTATTGCTACGTGGCTTTATTGTGTTTTCTATTAAATTTATTACCTGATCCTTCTCTATGACTGCTGTTTGTAAAATATGGATTGAGAAACCGAAAGCAGATTGCTATTTGGAAATGAGGTATCCCAGAAAATAGAAATCGCGTTGTAATTTATTATGGCAATGTTATTGGAAGACGATGGTTTTGGATGCAAACAAATTTGTTGGTCCTATGCCAATAAATTTCACTATGTGTCATGTAACGAGTTTTCAGACCAAACTTGGACACACGAAATGGAGAACAAAAGTAAGGCAAGTAAGTAAGTAAGTAAGTAATAAGTAAGAAAGTAAGTAAGTAAGTAAGTAAGTATGTAAGTAAGTAAGTAAGTAAGTAAGTCAGTCAGTTAGTCAGTCAGTCAGTCAGTCAGTCAGTAAGTTAGTTAGTAAGTAAATAAGTAAGTAAGTGAACAGAAAAGTACCACCGTAGGTGCGCTTTACGTTATTCTTGAAATTAAAGCGTTTCACTTCGATGCACCTATTTTAATGACCTTTTATTGAGATCTGTTTTTGGTGAAGCCTTTCTTTGACCAAAAACAGATCTTAGATTCCAATCAGAAAGCGCACCATTCTACCAGCGTAAAACACTCCCACCGTCAAACATAATTTCTTTCTGTTTCACACAATCCCTGTTCTCCTGCCATCACCTCCATCATCATCAACGTGGTCGTGATCTTCATCTACGGGCGTTGCTGTTGGTTTGATTTCTCAAAGTCATCTTCTATTATAAGGGCAAAAACGAAGAATGACCAAAGCCGTTTTCTTCGTCGTTGTTGTTCACTGCTATCCACTATCCGCCTGTGGAGATGGGCTACGCGCCGTATTATTCGTTCATTCGCGTTTCTTTTCTCTTCCCCGTTTCTAATTTAGTTTTTATGATTCAGCTTAAAATTCTGCACCTTTGGCTTTAGTCTGGCCGACAACGCCGCCACATGGGTCCCTTTTCCGTTTCTTTTTCCTTTCCCTCGGTCCACCCATCATCAGACCCGTATGAACGCGAATGCCTGGCTTTCAGATTAGTTAAGTTATACAAACGCTTCCAATATGGCTGACATACCGTGTATAATTATTAGATTGAAATATTATCGAAAAAAGGCTCACGGTTCCATCCGCGCTGCATTAACTTACCAGCAGTCTTGCATGTTGGTGGGGTGCGACTGGTGCGTTAGGAGGAAAGGGAGGAGTAAGCGGATCAACAAAGATGGGCGTTGAAACCTCTGGGGGCTCTCCAGTGCAGAAATTGGTCTTTTCCAGTCATGGGGCAGCCCGCGCGCCAACGTAAGCCTGTGGATAGTTTTACTGCGGGTGCTTATAAGTCTTCCAAATTGCTGTTTTGCCCTCTTCGGCGGAGCGCTTCATTTGCTTATGCCTCCATTATTTGCCCGAGTAGAAATCGCGCCGACACGAGAGAAGCGAAAACATCATAATAAAGCCCCCGGTGCTTTTTCGCCATTTAATAAGTTTATCTTCCTCTAATATCTTTTAATTCTGTTTATATTCTCTATTAGCAATTCCGTCGCGTTGCCTCGCATAAGATATACCACGTCGTCATTTATTCCGAACTAACCCCGAAGGAAAGACGTGAGTTACTGATGATGTTCGCTCGTTTGATTATTATTCAAACCTCTTCGACATCGGATCGATCGATTGATCAATATGTGGCACCCAGCAGATAAATGTGTTGTAAATTAGGACCCAAGCGCACAATCACTTTGTGGAATCGAAATTTGTCATCACAAATGCTACGCATTCATCAAACGGTGCTCAATTTGTCAATCAATCCCATCGCCCAACGGAGGGAGATCTCATCGGCGAGAGCTGAAAATTACTGATGACCATCATCAACGCAACGAAACGGTTGGAGTTCATGGAGAGCGCGTAAATCACCACATCATAATTCGTCATTTTTTTATGAGCAAATGCATGGCAAGATTGTAGACATGATTTATGATCGACACGCTTCAAACGAGCTCTCCACTTCACTGCATATCGCCTGGGGCCCATCTATCTGGGCTTGGTAAACACAACGCAACCAAATGACAGACGGGGTTGTAACGAAAACATTGTTTTCTAGCTGAATGTCCACATTAGTTAAATATTAGGCAACATCGTTAAAGGCTTTTGATAACGATCTTTACGAAAAATACCAGTGGGAACATTATTTTGATGTAAAGAATAGTAGATTTCATGAAGAGTATAATGCTGTAATTTTTTTTATTTTTGTGGAGCCGCAATTCTTTAGTATGTTATTTTACAGTTATATCATCTTATCATTAACAGTTAGTAGGGCAGGGACATAGACCAAAATACTGATGATGACTCAAGTTATGAAAATTGCGTAAAAGACGGGCGGGTTTGGGATATAGGTTTGAAGTATTTCAGGTGCTCATCCGGGTATCTTACGTCGTGCACAGGGGGCGTAGCATCATGATCGAAAATTGGCTCGCCAGAGAGGATCTTCCGGATGAGCAGAGGCGCCATTTTCCATGCAATAGCAAACTAGGTGATCGATTTCATCATAACCGGTATCGCATCTACACATATTGTTGTTGACCAGGCTTATTCTGTAAAGATGCCCGAGCAGAAAAAAATAGCTTATGAATAACTTGACGAGGTATTAATTTTAAATACCACAATACCCCGATAAGTTATTCATAAGGTTGGAATAAGAGTTAAAATAACAAAAAATAATAACTAAAATTTATATGAATAACTCCTGAGCAATAACAACTGGTATTTTTTTGATAATCAATGAATAACTCAAAGTATAAAATTGTACAGAGGACTGGGTTAGTTATTAAAATGGTATTCAAGAGCAAACAAATATCACCACAAGATATTGGAATTCAATTAAAAAGGATAACTAAGCTTGTTAATAAATTGTTATTAAATAACAAGTAAATACTATGGTATGTTTTTCTTGTAATTTTTTATTATTTGCATTTTATAATTAATAAAATAATAAATAATAGTTAAATTAAAATTAAATTACAATTGAATTAAAGATTCTTTAAAGATGTGCTTGATGGGTTGGCCAACATTTTAAAGTCGTGTGAATGATGAGGACCCCGATTGTAAATTCGATTTTACGTTACTCCTTCAATGGACGGATTGTTTTTTTTCTGAAATAAATAAATAGAACTATAACTCATAACCGAATTAAACTTTATGATCACAGTCGTTATACACACCTTACGCAAGACCTTCCCGGTTTGAAATATGATGTTAGATTTTCCATCAGCCATCAGCTGGGGTCGATGTCGGACTGGGGACAGTCGTGTATCTTCGCGCCTGTGGTTTAGTTCACTACAAAACAAGCAGAACACACAAAGAAACGTTTAGTTTTTTGTATATTGTCAAAAATTACTAGGGTAATAAAAAGTTGTTACTTTAGTCAAGCTAATTCATTAGACCAATTGGGCAGCAGCCCCTATTCCATCCCGCAACATTTATTTCTCGGGCTCATTACAGCCGAATTACTTGACGTTTAGTACACGATTAGCATCTGATTTCTAGTGGTGAACAAAAATCACGTCATAGGTTATAATACAAACGTTGCGAACGCAAATAGGTGGTGCTGCCCAAATGGTCATTCTCCCCATTCTCATCAGCTGTACTGATCAAGTGGGGTTATGTGAGCTATTTGCCAGTTTTGCTGTTTATGAGATTTTGGCAATACAAATGAAACCTTTCCAGTCCTGGTTGTGTTCCAGTTCGGTTGTGTCTACGGAGTTTGAAATTTATCCACATCCTAGGACCTGTAGTATTAATTTAATACAAATATACTTAATTGGTTCTCCGACCTTAACTTCTCCATCTTAGGGTCTAACGAAAACTTTTTTTCACCATTTTCACCTATTTTCTCGCCTGGCCAATGCTTTACAGATAATTTTATGGACTTTTTAACCCTTATGTACGAGGTTTCGAACAACGCCGAAAAATGAAACTCATTGAAATCTTCCAACAAGACTAATCTTAGGTTTGGGTCTTGTATACCAAACGACTCTCCTCGGTGAACTATTTCTACAACAGGTTCTATTCGACGGGGAATCCTGTCCCATTGTTTGCTATAGAAAATTAACCGGATCGGAATATGGGATCAGAAGTTATGGCCAAAATACTATTTTTATGCCCAAAACAGGCTAGAAATATATTTTTTTTTGTATTTTTCTTGCAGGAGGTGCCTTACAACACCGCTAGGTGGATTATTTATGGAATAGAAACCGTATTTTCTCAAGCGGTTTTGAAGAGGGTCAGGCTATTTAATCGATATTCGTTTCGCCGAACCAGTGTTGGGAAAAGTACAGTAAAAGTTTTGTGATACTCTGAATATTTACTTTCATCCGGTCAAATTTTATGCACCGAACAAACTGAGGCAGTTTGCCAAAAAATGTAGCCGTCATTTTTACATTTTTTTTCTTCATCGACAAACTGTTTGTTTGCTGCTGCTGCCATGGTTTTAATTTTCTTTGACTGCATAGAAGGATGGATGGTAGAATGAAATTTCAATCATTCCCGTCCCTGGGCTGAACGGATCATTTGGCCGATTGCCGTTTTGTTGCATAGTTCAGCGGTTCTTAACCTTTTTAGGGTTGAGGTACTTTTGCATGGCTTAAGGTACCCGCACAGCTTTTTGCTGGGAATTTAATATGCAAAAGCGGCCATCATGAGCCCATCAAGCTGTTTCTTTTTAAAGCCAGGAGCTATTTTTCTGGATTGAAATGTATTTTGGTTGTAATAAAATAGATCTCACGAAACGTTCTGTCTTATGAACAATTTATTTTACTTTCGCAAGTAGATGTAGTTTAGTTTATGCAATATACTGTGTTCATTTGTATTGTAATTTATGTCGGTGACAATGCTCTTTTAATTTTATTGGAGGATGGGCAACAGATTCGAAAAGTGTTATCAAATGCAAAATTATTTTGCTTTGCGGCAAGTGCTGGCAGCATATGTTTGAGAAAGTAACATTGTTGCTAAACGTAGTCCGGAAAAAATTACATTTGTCTAAACATAAGCTTTGTTAATATGGAAAACAGAATCAAATGGAAGCCAATTACTATAAGTTTTATTGCCTACTTTTCTCATTGACTAAGTATTTCTTTCACCGAAAATTGATTCATTGTCATTGAAAAAATTGTTTTCTTATTTTTCAAGTAATGTACATTTTTTTACTAAAAATGATTAGAAACCCTAGGGGAAAAAAGATAGAGCAACGCTTCTTAGTCGTTGGGTTGAATCAGATTTTCGTGAATCGTTGAAAAACTATTATTTCTCAATCTTTCTTAAATAACGATATTGTTCTTCCTAATGAAGAAAGAATACCGCCGTCGGGGGTGAGAATGGGTCACTGTTTCAACTACTTAGAATGCTCGTAGAATAGATTAAATGTAACGTAGAATAGATTAAATGGGCAACAAAACCAAAATATAAGAGACCTTTTGACGTAGGACTACGTCTGTGTTTTCTATATTGGAGTACACTTTACGATTGCGAAAATCGGGGACCGTCACGAAAATATGATAGACTTTAAACTTTAATATCTAAGCCGTTTCTCGATGGATTTTCAATTTTTTTGGACCATTCGATCAGGGATGAGTCAATGCTTTCATTTATTTATTTGAAAATACTGATTTTTAACTATTTATTATCGATAATTGATAAAAAGTTTAGAAATAGGTAAACTAACCAATCACGTACATGCATCACTAGCACAGACATCAAAAATCAATCACTTGCGGGTGTGGATCTAATCCTCAGTTTGAACAAGATTTCACACATAGCAGACGCATCAAAGCGATCGTAGCGGAGCAAACACAGCATCACGGAGGCGCTAATAACATTTTTAAAGAAAATCCGTCGCATTGGTGGTGGTTCTCGATGTGTTGCTGCAGATCATTCAACCTCAACGAATCAGAATTTCATATGAAGGAAAGGTTGACCATAAAAATAGCACTGTGGCGATCCCGCACCGCCAGTGCCGATGCTGAAAATTTATTACAAATTGTGGTGTCAGTTAGTTGGAAAGGAACATTGGGAAAAGAAAATTGGTTCTTCTCAGGACCAACATTTTATGAAAAGAAAGAGTTAATTGCGAAAATGGACTGTTTCGGTGGCATCGGGTTTGGCGTGGTAGCTTGGTTGCTGTTAGTGATCCCATCCATTAAAATTCACTACATCATCTCCCTCCGACGCGCTATCAAATTCGCTATTTACGATTGAGTTTTGAACTTTGAAGAAAGTTTATTTCGGATAGTCGGATCAACTTTCTTTTGTATAAAATCAATGAAGACGCCACCTTTGTGAAAACTATCTACCTACAGCAACTACCCATTAGTGAACGTCGCTTGGACAGACAGATGCCAAGAGATAATGTTTTGTAATATGAAGAAACTTCGTCTTGAGTAAAATTTCTGTTGTCATTCCTCGCAACAATACGCATCTTAGATAAACAACATCTCATAACCAAAATCTTGCGAGAAAGTTTCATTGTTTTCTTAGAATTCATCATTCTCCGATCGGTCCGTTGTCTGTGGAAACCCGATCGAAATGGCTCGCGCGCGCCGTAAAGTAGCTTTCTTATATCTAATGAAGTAATTCCATTAGCCCCGCCCCTTCATTAATCGTTATGAGTGCACATTATATTTACACCCATATCAGCTCACAAAGGGGCGGGGCTAACGGGCTTCATTTATTAAATACAAGAAAGCTGCTATTCGGCGCGCGCGAGCCATTTTGATCGGGATTCCACAGAGAGCGGTTCGACATTCGATGCAGCGGAGCGGACACAGCAGCACGAAGGAGTGGGTGGCAATGCTGAAAATTTATTTCAACTTTTGGAGGCTTAGCGAAAAATCATCAAGTGGCGGTCGGACAGTTGCAACGCAAGGTGTCGACAAGCGATTGGATGCAGTTAGTTATTGGACAGAAGGCGCATTGGGAAAAGAAAATTGGTTCTTCTCAGGACCAGCATTTTATGGAAAGAAAGAGTTAATTGCGAAAATGGATTGTTTCGGCGGCATCGGGTTTAGCGTGGTAGCTTGGTTGCTGTTAGTGATTCCACCCGTTCAAATTAATTGCATCATCTTCCTCCGCCGCGCTATCAAATTTGCTAGTTACGATTGAGTTTTGCACTTTAAAGAAAGTTCATATCGGATTGTCGGATCAACCTTCTTTTGTATGCATAAAGACCTTTTTGGAGGACACCATCCTCAAAAATGGCCGAAATAAAGGAGAAATAATCAGAATCAGAAGTGGCGTGAAACCAAACGCAAATATATTTATATGCAACGTTTGGTTTTCGCCCGCGATGTAAGCGATCGTTACAAAGTAAGGATTGTGATGTCCCCGACTGAAAGCCAGTCGAGTGACTTCAGCGGCCCATAAGTCATGTTAATTCCACGCTTAGAGACTTCCATCCAACTGGGAACAACTATTCGACTTCTTGATTCAGTTGGCCTCCGAGCAGTTTGCTCAATGTTAATAAAACGACACAAATTATTATGGCAAATACTATTAATTTCGAATAGCTACGTAGTCCTACGTCACCTTTGCGTACAACCCGATTGGGCTGCACCTTTGAGTTTTTGAACGATTTTGTTATCCGACCTGTTGACCCATTGTCGTCACCCCCGATGATGGTTTTTCAAGTTAAAGAGCTATCAAGATACGTAAAATAATAATCCCAAACTAACTAGAATTTCTATTCCTCTAATATTGAGATTTTAATAGGAAATCCGAAATTGCTTTGTTGTGTGCTTAGCTCAGTGTCGACGAGTCGCCATAAATAATATTGCTGGATGTGTCTGAGTTCGATTCCCTGCCCGGGCTTGAACATTTCCTAATTCCTTCTCGTATCAGCATCTCTAGCAGTTTATATTTTAGAAGTTCCAAGAATTCCATCGAATATTTATCCATCGCTTTCCAAAACTCAACACAAAATATCCTCCACCTCCCCAAAGATTTTTGATTTAATGAAACCATGATGAAATGCTTATGTTACACGTCGTTGAAAACGCGTTCTACAGTTTTAGGCAATCTCAATACAAAGGAAATTATGATGGAAATGTGTAAACAGTTGTTAGAAAATCTTCCACCAGTTAAATGAATTTTGAATGACAATCTAGGAAAAAAATTTGGTAATACAATTGCTTCTTCTGTTGTCCATAAGCTCTTGGGTCTGTTATACAATTTATTACCACTGGGTTGCTGGTTGTGATATAAATAATTCATTGGACTTTGATTCATTAATCGCAAATTGCAATTCGCAATACACCCGATTCTGGTTTTACACCGATTTCTTTTACAAAATGTTTGCAAGTTGCTCAATTTTGCATGATTCGTCGAGAAATCTTAAATTTTTTTTAACACGGATTTTCAAATTTTGAACTGAAAACTTTTTTTATACGGAACGCATCCCCCGTGAAAAAAAATAATCGGGTGTATATAAATTGCACAATAAATGTATAATGTTTAAAAAATCAATTTTCACTCTATCAATAACTTTTTTGGAAATGTAATGCAACATCCGCCATTACGCATTTTCGTCCGAGGTACCCCCTGGGTTAAGCGAATGTACCCTAGGTTGGGAGCCGCTGGCGTAGTTAAACAAAATTTCCTCAAATTTATAGTAGAGAAAATTTAGAAATTCGAAGTTAGTGATAAAAATTGTGAATTGAGAGAATTGATGAAAAAAACCCTGATTAATCCACCTAGCGGTGTTGGTGCTTTTCTCGTGCAAAAAAATAATACAAAAAATATGAGTGAGTGCTTTTTAGCGTGTTTTGCGCATAGGAAATAGTATTTTGGCCATAACTTCTGATCCCATAGTCCAAGCTGGCCAATTTTTAATAGCATTGGACAGGATTCTCAGACGAATGGAACTTGTTGCGAGTGATTCGGCCAATGCTAAGTTCCAAAAAGTGTGTCTACAAAATTTTGTACTCATACACACATACACACATACACACATACAGACATCACCTCAATTAGTCGAGCTGATTCGATTGGTATATAACACTATGGGTCTCCGAGCCTTCTATAAAAAGTTTGTTTTTGGAGCGATCATATAGCCTTTACGTATACTTAGTATACGAGAAAGGCAAAAATGTGAAGTGAGAAGTATGGATGTTGCAAATAAGGAGATGTGAGAAGTAAGAATCGTGCAGTATGAAATGAGAAATAATAAATTAGGAGTGAAAGAAATCCGCGAATAACCAAGAGAATCCACGAGAACCAAAACTCAACCTCAAGAGTACAGGATGCTCCCTCATGAAAACTGTCGGGGAGAAAAACAGTCTGGATAGTGATAACCATTTTTCGCGCACTTCGATTGCCGCGGAAAGTTTTCAAGTGCAACAGATGCTCTTCACAAAAATCGTGAAAAAATACATTCTACTCTTCGTCGAGAATTGGTCCTGGTGTTTTCAAACCTTCATCTTCCGGGATCAGCAGGACAGCAATACCGGCCACATAACGATCAGGTAAAGCAGTTACTTGAAAATAAGAAGATCTTGAACTGCCCATGGATGAAACGAATTATGTTTATGGATGAATTATCCAATTGATAATGTTAGCATAAACTGGTGGGGCTTACTGTGTGCAAAAGTGACGTTGGACTTGTCATGTAATACCAGGCAGTCTGAAATGGGTTATTCGAGCTGCAGTAGAGCTAGCACCCTCTAACTCCAGGACTAAATCTGACTGTATCTAATACGGTCAGCTTTTTTCCATAACATCCCTGCCGGCCAGTGGGGGTTAGAATGGACACACACACTTTGATTGCCGCGGAAAGTTGGTTTGCTCGTTTTTTTCATATCCTCGCTTTTTCGGTGTCATCATCAATGCAAACGGTAGTAGCCTTTGTGGTACAAATAACCACCTTGGAGGTGTAGCTAGAGTGAGCGCATCCATTGGGCTATTATTGTTGATATTCTGGTAAAAGTTATGAAACGGAGAAGGAATTTCATCTAATAGGCACGATTTTCGTTTATCTTCCAAGGCCAACTCCTGAGAAAAGTTTGGTAGGTGAATGACGCTCCTCGTTATAAACAACGAAAATACATTCTCCCGACAAACGCTTGCTTTGTTCCCATCGAAACGTAAAATCGAAACCTTGATAATGATAATGAAAAGTATGAAATGACAGATATGTAGTGGGAAGTGAGAACTCAGGAGTGAGATGTGAGAACACAGAAGTCAGATGTGAGAAGTATGAATCGAGAAGTGAGAAATGACAAATGAGAAAGTAAGAAACGAGAAATGAGAGGTGGGAAATTACCCAAACAACACTACTTGTTACTCAATGAGTAACAACAACTTTGGTGTGATTAACTGAATGCATCATGCGTCATATTTGACTGCGGTGGGCCGGGCACGTAGCCAGAATGTCGAACAGTAACCCGGTGAAAATGGTTCTCGACAACGATCCGACGGGCACAAGAAGGCGAGGTGCGCAGCGGGCAAGGTGGATCGATCAGGTGGAAGATGACTTGCGGACCCTCCGTAGACTGCGTGGTTGGCGACGTGTAGCCATGGACCGAGCCGAATGGAGAAGACTCTTATATACCGCACAGGCCACTTCGGCCTTAGTCTGAATAAATAAAATAATAAATCATGCGTCATATGTGGAATCCTTTTGTAATACAAACAGCGCAGAAGATGTAGTATATTGGTAGCATCTTGCAGCTACAATGAAATTAAAAACAAACAAAAAAACAACTGAGAATTGAACCATGGACCTTGAGATTTGTAACCTTCTACTACAATCATCACACTATCAACCAGAGCTGTAAATATTCGATTATTTTTTATGAAGCCCATCGGCCTTCTTTGTCACTTCACTTCTAAACATATTCATATTCGGCTATGCACCGTCAATTTTCAGAATGAATATGGGTCAGTGAGTATTTATTTGAATATCACAAATTATTAAATAATCGTTAAACTGAACACATTTTTGATGATTTAAATAAATACACGCATAGATCTAATCCCGACGTTCAATTGAGGGGCATTTTTAGCGTCAAATGTCAATATAATCAAGGCTAATTTTGTTTTTTTTCGCGCGCAGTTACCATACTCAGTGGTAATCAATTGAATGAATTTATGAAGAAGTAAACTGAGTAAGTCATTCTATATGTTTTGAATAATCAAAATACGAATGTCAAAAGTCGGAGTGAATGTGCTTCATGAAAGTGAATATTTCATGCTCTGCTATCAACTACTCATAGTTTGAGTCAGTTAATATTTGGACGCATTGTTTATTTTCTTACTGCGCTTCTAGTAGCCCTTTTTTTAATTGTTTTTACAGGAAAATTATTGTCGCGATCAGTTGAGATTTGAAAAAGTTGTCACAAATTAAAAATAAAGAGCGAGAGAAAAAAAAAATTTTGTGAACCAACTGTCAACAACAAAAAACAATTAGCAGTTTACCATGAAGCATGTTCAAATCAACGTTGTGGAATTTGTTCTTTTGTTTCGCGTGTACTCGAAGGCTTTTACTACTTCAAAAATGCACAAAGCATTGAAAATAGATTAAGAATTAAAAAGGATATAACAGATTCAATTTGGGGTCAATATGACTTCAGAGTACAGACAACGTGAGGGTTTGTAGCACATACAGAAAGCTAATAAAAGATAATGAATAAAATAAGAAATATTAAAGAACAGAATAAACGAAGTATTGAAGGATATACAGGAAGAAATGAATGGTGGTAATAAATGATGGAATTAAAGAAGATTAGAAAGATAATATGATATAAGGAAAGATGGATTGAGGGATGTCGTCCATTTTAATAAATTAGCTAGTAATCTGTAAAGTTACAAACAAGTGGTGAAATTAAATAGGATAGTACTATATCTAGACTTATGACACGTTGAACCATTCTACTAAAAAACTCTAAATAATTTTCTAATCAAATGATACGGCCTAAAAATCGTTGAAACATTGTCATTAGATAATTCAAAGTATCTCATTACATTTTACTAATAGTACAAAAACAACCATCATTAGCATTAAATTGCCTTCGTTAGCAACATAATTTATGTGATTTGCCTGCGGAATCATATAAACAAATCGTTCGTTTATCATGAGAAGCCAACTCGAATTTAATGCACGTCTGTAAACGCGCTTAGCTTCCACAGACACGACACGACTCCATCTAGCGTTCACCGCAGTGCCGGCGCACTAACAAGCCACGGTTAGTTTGCGATACGGGCTGCGTTCAACCCATCCACAATCCGGTGCGAACAAATGCAAAGATAACGATTGCAAATTAATTTCATCGCTAGAAGTGTGAATTACAAAGCCTTTCATCATTCAATTATTTCCACAAACAATTGGCCTCCGGGCCGCGCATGGATGCTTTGTGTACAACATGTGTGTGACTGTGACGGTAGGAAAATGCAGCTTATGGAGAAGTAGTCTCCTGCTAGCTTCGTGCACATAGATGGTTCCTGGTTTCATCACAGAATTCACTGCTAACGACATTCCCCTACATTTACATTTATTGACGCAGACCTCAGGCCTCACTTCTGGGGTCTTCCAGTTACCACTCGTTTCTAATTAACACAATCACAGTAGCGTAACTAATCGCTTTCATCCGCCGTTGCTGGCTCATCGTCACTGTCGTGTGCAATTTTGTATACCCTGAGCAAACCGAACCACCTTTCCCACCCTCCAGAGACGGACGTTTTGCGCACTGCTAACAAACTCTTCCTCGGCACGATATCATTGCAATCAACGGGCCGGGGCGCTCATTTGTTAACTTAAAATAAAAATCGTGTAAAATTAACCGATGGGCCCCCTTCTGATTCCTTTCTTGTTCTGTGTTGCCGGCACTTGGTACTGGTGAGGGCAAAAAAACAAACAGTGGCAATCACGTGGTCATGTTCATGGGGCCCTCCCACCACATGGTCCACCATCGCTCCAACTTCTCGAGCATTGGGTCTGTGTGCGAAAGGAGAGGTGTGAAGCAGATAAGACTCTTCTGCACGTTGATATGCGCTGTCTTGGAATGTTTCGGATCGGGCTGGGTGTGCAGAGAAGTAGAAACGATCGAAGGAAACAATAGGGAAATTATGCCGAGTCAGAGGCAGTTCGGAGTAAATTCTGCGAATAATTGAATATCAAGTGACGGGGAAGGTGCGCAACATGGAATACAATTATCACCTTTTCTGTGCAAACTAAGATCAATTGAGCGAGCGGTCTATCTTAGTACAATAGCTGCAATGGAAGACTACGGCCAAACTTGTTGGTGTTCATTTCTTGGTTGCGTCGAAACGCATGTCCTATGAAGAGTATAAATGTGCATTAATTTGGTAGTTCATTATATGTGACTTCAATGTAGCTACGATTTATAGAACTGATGTTAGATCCATTGTGATCTGTCCTACCCTCTACAAGTCTCGAGTACCAGTACTTTCTGTGTTTGCGATAAAGAGTGAGTTGTTAATTTTTGAATTTTTTTTCCTCTTCATCGAAGTTAACCAAATATTACACAGTTTTGTACTGTTTACTGGGTAGTTGTGTAGTTGTCAGTGAGATTCAGGTCGAGCTGAAAGGAAATATGCAAACCGCAGGCGAAAGGATTTTGTAAACTTCTGCAACAGTGAGCTGCTTAAAAAACGACTTTGTGCTTATCAGAACCCGTAGATTTTATTTAACTCCATGTCACTACTCCAATCTTTTCTTTTGCGCCATAACGAAGTATGAACTTTGGACGACCGAAGGAAAGCCGAATGAAAAAGTACCGGAAACGACTGTACAGGCTCTAATGCAGAGATGTGCGTCGGATAAAAAATCTTCGGTTGCGGCCAGGGACAGCAAAAGTCACTTCAACTACATTCAAACAGTTGACATCCAACCAACAATCAAGTCACCAGTCCTTTACAGCATTGTTGAGTGCGATGTCAAAATGGCACATTAATATTCAATTTTAAATCTAAAAATATGAATATTATTTTGGACTGCAGTGCATGGGTTTAAGATTTTGAAGATACACTTCTAAAAGATATGCATTTATCGGTGCAAATCAACAGCAATTCAAAATACAGTGAACTCTCCCTTACTCGATATTGAAGAGACCATCGAGTTAAGGAGGTATCGAGATAGGGAAGATATTAACATATTATTCCCCAAAATACCAAATACTTTTCATAACATGTAGAAATATGGTTAAAACTCATTTACTCGATTGCCATTTAGCCTAGAGGGTCATTCTTGGAAGAAAGAGTCATTTGGCCGAACTCTATTCGGCCGAATAGTTAAAATTGTTTCCTTATTAAGTGAAGTGATAAATTAGATTTTCGAAGTGAACAGTGAGAACTGAGAAGTAAGAAATGAGATGTTTGAGGTGAGTACAGGATAGTGAGAAGTGAATACTGAGAAATGGAAGTGAGTACTTAGTAGTGAGATGTGTGCAGTAGGAAATGAGGAAGTGAGCAGTGGGAAGTGAGAAATGAGAAGTGAGAAGTGAGTGATGAAAAGTGAGATGCGATAGTTGCGAAGTGGAAAGCAGGAAGCGAGTGGTGAGGCATGATAATTGGGATGTGAGAAGCGAGACGTGAATGATTAGATATAAGACAGAAAGAAGAACGAAGAGGGAAAGAGGAATAAGTAAAAAGAAAGAAGTAAGAGTAAGAAGGAAGAAAATAAAACGAAGGAAGAAGAAAGAAGCAAAAAAGAAGAAGGAAGAAAGAAAACGGACGAAGGAATAAGGAACAATAGAGGAGAAAGAAGGAATCAGGAAAATAGAAGGAGATAGAAGAATGAAAACAGGAGATAGTAGTAGGAAGAGGGAAGAAAGAACAAGAAGTAATGAAAATGGTAAAGGAAAAGGAGAAAGGAAAAAAGTTTTCACTTTCTTCTTCTCACTTTTCACTTTCTTCTTCTCACTGTTCACCTATTACTTTTCACTTCTCACTTACACTTTTTATTTCTCACTCCTTGCTTCAAATTCCTCATTTTTCATTTCTATTTTTTTACTTTTCTTTTCTCACTGCTCACAACTCATTTCTTACTACTCACTTTTTAATTCTCGAGGAAGTTAGCGAAAAAAAATAGCAGGAAAAGGGAAAAACGAAGGAGAAATAAGGGAAAAGGGAAAGGAAAAGGAAAAAGAAAGAAAGTAGAAGGAAGAGTAAATAAGAAAGAAGGAAGCTCACTCAGCTCTTATCACTTCTCATTTCTTACTTTTCACTTTTTATTTTTTATTTCTTTCTGCTCACTCCTTCTACTTACTTCTCACTTTCTTCTTCTCACTTTTCACTTCTCGCTTCGAATTTCTTATTTCTCACTTTTCACTTCTCACTGCTTACTTCTCACTTCTCACTTCTCTTTTCTTACTTTTCACTTCTCACTTCTTACTTCATACTTCTCACTTTCCACTTCTCACTTTCCTCTTTCTCACTTTTCGCTTTTCATTACTCACTTTCCACTTCTCACTTCGCACTTTTCACTTCGAGTTTCTCTCCACCTTCTTACTTCTCATTATTCACTTTTCATTACTCACAATCCAACTTACTTACTTACGGATCCTGTACACCTCCGGTGGTGCAAAGGGCCGACTTGAAAGATCTCCATCCTGAGCGTTGCCCGGCTATCGCTTTAACCTGTTGCCGGGTTAGATTTCGGTCGACTTCTTTTATTTCTTTATTGAGGCTTCGCCGCCAAGAGCCTCTGGGCCTGTCTCTGCTGCGATGTCCCGCTGGGTTCCAGTCTAATGCTTGTTTACAGATTTCGTTTCCGCCCTTACGTAGAATGTGGCCGACCCAGCCCCACTTCCGATCCCGAATTTCTGTTGCTATCGGCCTCTGGTGACAACGACGATGGAGCTCGTTGTTTGAGATCCAGTTGTGAGGCCACCAGGCCCGAATTATATACCGCAGGCATCTGTTAATGAACACCTGCAGCCGTTGAGTGTTCTCCACTGATACATGCCATGTTTCGCTAGCGTATAACAGCACAGATTTCACGTTAGAGTTGAAAATTCGTATTTTGGTGCGTTCACTTATCTGCCTATTTTTCCAGATATTTCTTAAACTCGCGAAGGCAGCCCTTGCTTTCTTGATCCGTGCGCCCCCAAGCAGCACGCGCAACATCTTTCAAATAGGTGTTTGTTCCTAATAAATTGCATTGAAGACACTGGCAATACATCGAGTCACATTAAAGCCACTTCCCAGTTTCAGAAAATCACAATGTTTCATTTCCGTTTAAGTGGCGTCGCAATATTCCACCCATCTGACTTCTTGGGTGGTTTAAAATTCGATGTGTTTCATATCAGAAACAAAACAGATAAGTTGCAGAATTAATAACACTTCGGTTCATTGCTGTTACGACAATGTTTCTGATATGTTGCAAAACACTTTGAGCTCAGCTGAGCAGTATTTTATTTTGACAGTCCCCTGCATGTTCCGTATAAGGTACAATGAAGTTACAAATGACTTTGTTGTTTATGTAGTGCACTTGTAGCAGAATCTCCAAATTGAATTGTTGGTGTGATGGTTATAGTAGAAGGTTGCAAATCTCAAGGTCCATGGTTCGATTCCCGGTTGGGTTTTGTGTTTTTATTTTCATTGTAGCCGCAAGATGTTGCAAATAGGCTCCACCTCTTGCGCTTTTTGTGTCACAAAGGAGTTCCAAATACGAAGCGTTGTGCATAAGTCAGACCTTTAGTAAGTCACACCACAGTTGTTGTTACTCACTGAGAAACAAGAGGTGCTGCTTGGGCCTATGTCGATCTTGGTACCGCCGTCCGACGCCATTTGGCTACCAAGATATTGGAAGCTTTCAACATTCTCCACTGGTTGCCCGGCTACTGTGAAACTGGAAGGAGTCGCCGTGTTTACATCCAACGATTTGGTTTTGTTGACGTTGATGACTAAACCTGCCGAAGAGGAGCGCTCGGCAAGGTCGTTGAGCTTACTCTGCATATCAGAGCGCCGTTGCGCGAGGAGTGCAACGTCATCAGCCAATTCGAAGTCGTTTAGATGCTCCATGGTTATAGGCTGCCATAACAGCCCGCGGTTTGGTTCACGGTCAATCGCACCTACCAGAATCTCATCGATTACGATGAGGAACAGTAACGGTGATAGGATACATCCTTGCCTCACACCAGCTACGACCCGGATAGGGTCGGACAGGACCCCATTGTGCAGCACTCTACACGAAAAGGCCTCGTACTGTGCTTCGATGAGGCCGATGATTTTCTCAGGAACTCCCATGCGTCTCAGGGCGCCCCACATATTCTCGTGATTGAGACGGTCGAAAGCTTTTTCGTAGTCAATGAATACCAAGTAAAGGGACTCTTGGAATTCGTTGACCTGCTCCAGAATGATGCGGAGCGTGACAATATGGTCCACACAGGATCTTCCGGCATCGATCTTCTCCTGAATCCGGGCTAGGATAATTTTGCACAGAACTTTGAGAACGGTACACAGCAACATAATGCCTCGCCAGTTATCGCATACAGTCAGGTCACCCTTTTTGGGCACCTTCACTAAGATACCTTGCATCCAGTCGACCGGGAAAGTTGCGGTGTCCCAGATATTATGAAATAAACGATGCAGTAGTTGAGCGGATGTCATGGGGTCAGCTTTGAGCATCTCGGCTGATATGCGGTGGACCCTTTATTCGATTTCATGCTTTGGATGGCCTTTTAAATCTCTAGCAGTGATGGAGCTTCGGTATTGACGCGTGTTATACGTCGGATCCTAGGCAGATCATGCCGAGGTGGTGATGGCCTGGCTGGCACTTGAAAAAGTTGTTCGAAGTGCTCGAACCAGCGTTTCAGCTGGTCAGTTGGGTCGGTCAATAACTGATCATTCGCGTCTTTCACAGGCATCGTTGCATTCATCTTCGCCCCGCTTAAGCGTCGTGAGATATCGTAGAGGAGGCGAATGTCCCCGGTTGCGGCGGCTCTCTCTCCTTCGTCGGCCAGAGAGTCTGCCCACGCTCGCTTGTCCCGTCGACATGAGCGTTTTACTTCCTTCTCAAGAGCCGCGTATCGTTGGCGGGCTAGAACTTTGGCTCCTCTGGTTTTTGATCGCTCTATCGCGGCTTTGGCTTCTCTTCGCTCCTCTATCTTCCTCCAGGTCTCATCGGTGATCCATTGTTTTCTCTGGGTGCGTAGTTCGCCCAGATTGTTCTCGCTGGTGGCGATGAAGGCATTCTTGATGGCGGTCCATTGGTCTTCCACGCTGCCACCTTCCGGAATATCTGCAGCACGCGTCTCCAGTTCTTCAACGAAGGACCGTTTCACCGTGGCATCTTCCAGTCGGCGTGTGTTGAATCGTCGTCCAACTTTTTCCTCCTGCCGACGAATCCGCGCAATGCGCAGGCGTATTTCGCCGATGAGGAGGTGATGATCAGACGCGATATCGGCGCTACGTTTATTCCGTACATCAAGAAGGCTACGTTTCAATTTTCGACTGGGGCAGATGTGGTCGATTTGATTTTTTATAAAGCCTTCACGGAAAACCCACGTGACCTTGTGAACCAGTCTATGAGAGAAGAGAGATTCCCCGATGACCTTGTCGTTATTACCAAAAAATCTGCGAACAGCTCTCCGTTTTCGCTCATTTCTCCGAGACCATGGCGTCCCATAATGCGCTCATGGTTCGAGTTGTCGGATCCGATCTTCGCATTGAAGTCGCCCAAACAGATCTTGATATCACCCTTCGGAATTCTATCTACGACGGCATTGAGTTGACTGTAAAAGTTCTCTTTGTCTTGCAGATCGGCAGCATCGGTTGGCGCATAACATTGGATTATAGTAAGGTTTCGGACCCGTGTTCTAAATCTGGCAACGATTATCCTTTCACTTATAGGTTCCCACTTCATAAGCGCAGAGTGTGCCTGAGCGCTTAGTAGGAAGCCAACTCCGCGTTGCCGGGGAGCGTGTTCACCTCGTAAACCAGAGTATAGCAGAACTTGTCCCGACGGCGTTCTGTGTTCTCCAAAGTTTGGTCAACGGACTTCACTCAGTCCCAGGATCTCAAGCTTCATGCGGCGTGCCTCATTGGCAAGTTGTGCCAATTTACCCTGCTGGGCTAGGGTTAAAACGCTCCATGTTCCTATTCGTGTCCGTTGCTTCACGCTAAGAGCCGATTCCGTATAATCAGTGCGTATAATCAGTTTATTTTTGGATTTTCGAACAAATTGATATTTCGGGAACAGTAGGTTATTGGCCCAATGTTCCACATCCACTGGGTTGGGGCTATAGCTTCCGGGGAACAGCATTTCTCATTCAGCCGCTGGATGCCAGAAAAGACGCTGTTGGAGCCGCACCTCCTTGGTGGACAGACGCTCGATCAGTCGGGTCAAATTAGTTTAAAGTCCTACCCAACACCAGGACTAGGCTAGTGCGCTTTGAGCGGCACACGGTCGCTTTGATAGGGCCTGCTTGGGGACACATGCAGCTTTTTATAGAAGTTCAACAGAGCCCACTGTCGAACCCCACCACATCCTAGGCAGACCCCACAGTACGCACCCTCTCACTCTAGCTGATGTCAGAAGGACAACAGTGCCCAGGCTGCACTACCAGCTAAGTACGCAACCCTTAGCTGGCGGTCAATTGTCATCGGAAGACCCGTGGAAGCGTGAGTATTGGAACTTGTGAGGACCAGAGCTATGTTCCCGGATGTCAACTCACCATTTCGCAGCCCACTCACAATCTAAGCTTGTTTTTAACTGTTCGACCAAACGGCATTCAGTCAAGTGACCCGAGACCGTATATATCGTGCATGTGAACCGTTTATGAAAAAATCGAGTTAGCGAGGTGAAAATGCATTGGAAAATTTCTTCGACTTAAAGAGTAAGGGAGGTATCGACTTACGGAGGGAACGCAGAATGCTTGATTCAAGGGTCTTTGAATTTCATCGAGTTAGCGAAAATATCGAGAGTTCACTGTATTCACTTCAGCCCTGGTAAATATTCATTTGTTTCGCTCGATTATCAATCGGCTATTGAGGATCAGGCAGCAAAGGACATGTTGCAAGAATGCCGGACAGAAACCATGCAAAAATGGTGTTCGCATCCGATACGACAGGTACGAGACGGCGTGGAGCGCAGCGAGCGAGATGGGCAGACCAGGTACAAAACGATTTGGTGTGCGTGGGGCGTATTCGAGGATGGAGAGATGTGGCCTCGAACCGTGCATTGTGGCGTCAAATTGTTGATTCAGTGCTATCAGTTTAGATGTACACTAAATAAATAAAATAAATGAAATGGAGACAGAAAACTGCATCCCTAAAACGAGCCTCAATCCGGGACACAGAGCCGTGCACTGGTAGTGCGACGGTAACAAGAATGCGATTAAAGCCAGACGCAAGACCCTCCGAGCACCGCAAAAAGCCAAAAAACGACTCCCAGCAGACGACCTACGCCTCGACGAAATCCGCTCCGGCTGATCCGAAACGGCTGAAGACAAACTCTGGGCGAAGCCAAGGACAATGCTTAGACCGGCTTCCTCGACGGCATCAACCCGGAACAATCCTCAACGGAGCTCTGGAGGAGGATCAATTGCTTCCAGGGAAAGAGACGTGCCAGCGGATGGCGTCACGCATCGAGATCAATCGAGGCAATCGTCGTATTTTGTGTATCTCGAAGTCTTCCGCAAAAACATCCAACCCCCGCACAGTGTTTTCTAACCCAGGAATTCGTGATCGAAAATGTTTTGGCCATGAAAAGTTGATTTTAGAGTCTCAGTGACTTCGGAGAAAAGTTTCAGTATGTTAAGCTCCATAATCTGGAAAAATTTTTTTTTGACTAATCCCCCTAAAAGTGAGATGGAAATTCTCTTTACTCCAATTATGAAGATACATCATTGGTGTCTTCGAGAAAGTTGAAGAAAAAGTTTCTACGAAAAAATTTGCTATATAAATTCTATTTCTATCTTCTATAGAAGTCGAGATATGGGTCGTTATTTATGAACGACCACCAAAAAACAGGTTTTTTTTTAGATTTTTCAAATGTTCTACAAAGATCTCCGTCGCGATATAAAACATGAACCTTTCGAAGACAGTTTCTTCTTATTTTCAATATTGACGAAGTTATTGTTTTGTTCAAAAATGAGCATTTTGACATTAATTGCATACATGTAGGGGCAAAATGAGGCAGAATTTTAATTAGGAGATTGAACGTATAACTCATGCACTAACGGTTGCATTGCAACATACATATATGTGACTTAGCTTTCCGTAAGTACCGTATGGATATGTTTTCTTCTACTTCTTGTTATATATAAAAAATGAATTGGTCTGTATTCATATGCATAACTAAGAAACGGCTGGGTTCAAATTTCTTCATCACAATTTCCGATGGGCTTACATAATACTTTCTGATGTAAAAGTTAGGTATTAAAATGAAAAAATATGCAAAATTCAAATTTGAATTTGTATGGGTATTTTGTATAGGCATATCACAACGCGCGTTCTCACCTACTATGCAAGACAGCGTCTGCCGGGTCATCTAGTTCTTGATAATAACACTTACGCCAGACCTATGTCTTGTTTTAATGTCCAAATTTTGAAAATCATTATCGAATCGACGGATATTTTACAGATAAATATTTACCAATATATCGGGATATTGATATTTCCAGAGAATTCTAAATGTAAAGAAATAAACCAAAATTTTTGGAACACTTTTCTGTAAACCTGTTTTGCAATATTGTGATGTTTTAGACGTAGCAAACCGGCTTTTTATTATTCCGGGATATTTCGAAAAGTAAAAGTAAAAACAAGTAGGTACCTTCGAATTGCTTTCATAAAATTATATTTAAACTTATGATGTTTGAGGCGTCGCTAACCATAGTTTCCATTCAATAAAGATTACTGATTTACCCGATACTGCATTTCCTCTCATCAGCATTCCTGGCTGTATGGTGATTTCTAAAATAATACAATTTGCCCAAATACACTGGGGTCGCTTTTAACGTGACTTTTTGATGATTTTTTTTAATTACGCGTTGTTTCTTCCCGCGGAATTTGAAATTCATGTCAGTTCTGAAAAACATCCATCCATTATCATTAAGAAAATTTTGTATTTGGCTAAATCATAGGTCTGGCGTAAGTGTAAAGACTAAAGATGACCCTGCAGACGTTTTCTTGCACAGTAGGCGAGAATGCGATCTACCTTTTTAAAATTTCCATACAAATTTTATTTTCAATTTTTCATATTTTTTTTTCAATTTTAGTCGAGATTTTTACATGAGAAAATATTCTGTAAATCCGTCGGACATGTTGATAAACAAATTTGCTGAAGAAATGAAGAAAATCTTTCAAGCCGTTTCTTAGTTATGCACAATACAGACCAATGTTTTTTTTAAATATATCAAGAAGAAGAAGAAAAAGATGTTCATGTCACATATATGTTGCAATGCAACCATTAGAGCATGAATTATACTTTCAATTACCTAAATAAAATTCTGCCCCATTTTGCCCCTACATGTATGCAGTTAATGACAAAATGCTCATTTTGAACCGAAAATCGTCAATAACTTCTTCAACATTCAAGATAAAAAGAAACTATCTTCGAAAGGTTCATGTTTTTCATCGCGACGGAGATCTTTGTAGAACATTTGAAAAATCTAAAAATATATTGACGAAAGTATCGTGAAAAACCTGTTTTTAGTGGTCGTTTATAAATAACGATCCATATCTCGACTTCTATAGCAGATAGAAATAAAATTTATACATCAAATTTTTGTAGAAACTTTTCTACAACTTTCTCGAACACACCAATGATGTATCTTCATAATTGGAGGAAAGAGAATTTCCTTCTCACTTTAGGGAATCAATCAAAAAAATTTTTCCAGAATATGGAGATTAACATACTGAAACTTTTCTCCGAAGTCACTGAGACTCTAAAATCAACTTATCATGGCCAAAACATTTTCGATCACGAATTCCTGGGTTAGAAAACACTGTGCCCCGCGTCGGAAATAGCCGCCTTCCGCATACCACCGGACGATGGCAACGCTATGAACCGCCCGTTATCCATGGCTGAACTTGATTTTGCACTACAAAAAGGCAAAGGTAAGTCGGCTGGCCTGGACGGTATCGGCTACCCGATGTTCAAAAACCGACCCCAAGCGGAAAAACGGCTTTCCTGGAAGTAATAAACAAGGAATGAACATGCGGAACTTTCCTTCGGAATGAAAAACTAGTCTAGTGGTACCCATATCAAAGATTCAAGACCCAGCAAACGAGGCGGGAGCTACCGCCCCATAGCGTTAACAAATGTCGGCTCCAAAATCATGGAGCGGATGGTAAACCGACGGCTAACCCACTTCCTGGAGACATCAGGTAAGCTCGATCATCGTCAGCACGCTTTCCGGCCCGGCCGTAGCACCGGGACCTACCTTGCCTCCCAAGCCCAAATCTTGGAGGCCGCGAAAGCCCAAGGTAGGTACACCGAAATCATATCACTGGATATCTCCCGTGCCTACAATCGTGCCCCCGGCGTCCTCAGAAAACTGCTCTGCGGTGTCTCCGGCAACATCCTCCAGTTCTTCAAAAACTTTTTGCTCGACCGCTCGAGCTTCACTCGGCAACGAAACATCTAATCCCATGAAGGAGGGGTGCCCCAGGACTCCGTAATAGCAGTCACGTTGTTCCTGGACGCAATGGAGGAGGTCTTCTCCGATGCTCCAAAGGACTGGAAATTTGCTGGAAATTTTGTTGAGTATTTAATTATTATTTAGAAAATGTTGAGTACCACATAGCACGGCATGTTCCAGGACATTGTCTGCGAAAAGGATACATGGCAGGTTGTGAAGCTTTCCTTCCTGGTGAAGTTTGATAGTGGACTATGGAAATGTTAAATTATGAAAATATGAAAGTACAAAAATGCAATAATATAAATATATAAAAGCATGAAAATACGAAATTTTATACCATGCAAATATAAAACATTAAAATATGATGTAATAAAAGTATAGAAATTGCTCAGAATATGGAAATTAAAAAAACCTGAAATACATAAAAATGAAGATACAAAAATATTTAAAAAACATAAGAGCATTAAAATATGAAAATATTAAAGTGCAACTACCAGAATCCAAATAATGTTCACCCCGCATTTTCAGAGGCACTAATCTAAACTGAAAAGCAACGAACAACCGCATACCTTTATTCTAGATTTGTTTCGTCGCAAGCGCAGAACAGAAAGATGGTGACCGATCGTTGCCTTGCCTTACAATTGAAAGCGGTGCCCTTAAAAAAGGATAGGCGGAACAAAATTGGATCCCGAAAAGTTCGTCCTTTAAAAAATTGAAAATATAAAAAGTGATGTGAAAGTATAAAATTATGAAAATATGGCAATATAAAGATGTGAAAAAAAAAGTAAAGCACAATAATGTGAATATAAAACACGGAATTATTATAATATGCAAATGAGAATATGAAACCCTGATTAATCCACCTAGCGGTGATGGTGCCTTTCTCGGCATTATAAAAATAGTATTTTGGTCATTACTCTTGATCCCATAGTCCGATCTGGGCAGTTTTCAATAGGAAACAATGGTAGAGTATCCTGCGTCGAATGCAACTTGTTGCGAGTAAATCGGTTGAGGATAAGTGCCTGAAAAATGAGTGACATTTTTTTACTAAATTTTCTATAAAGAGGTAGTATTTTGGCCATTACTTCCGAGCCCATAGTCCGATCTGACCAATTTTCAATAGGAAACAATGATAGAGTATCTTGCGTCGAATGCAACTTGTTGCGAGTAAATCGGTTAAGGCACTTATCCCTAAAAAATGAGTGACATTTTTTTACTCAATTTTTCTATAAAAAATGTGGTCTTTTGGCCATAACTTCCGAGCCCATAGTCTGATCTGACCAATTTTCAATAGGAAACAATGGTAGAGTATCCTGCGTCGAATGCAACCTGTAAATCGGTTGAGGATAAGTACCTGAAAAATGAGTGACATCTTTTTTGGGCAGGTGCGCACAGACACACACACACACACACACACACACACACACACACACACACACACACACACACACACACACACACACACACACACACACACACACACACACACACACACACACACACACACACACACACACACACACACACACACACGAATGCAGAGACCTGGACGAGATCACTACGATAGACGAACTGAGGGATGCACTGATCTCAGAATGCACGCTGGGCGAAGTTCAAATGACCATTCGGTTGAGGAAAGCGTACGGTGGTACACAAATAGCAGCGATACGACTACCGGTAGATGCCGCCAACAAAATGGTGGAGGTGGCCAAGGTGAAGGTCGGATGGTCTATGTGTCCGTTGAGACTCACCCCTAGAATCACCAAACAGATGGAGCGATGCTTCAAATGTATGGCATTTGGACACCAGGCGCGAAACTGCAGTGGCCCAGACAGATCCGGTCTTTGTAGGAAATGTGGTGGAGAAGGACACGTTGCTAGGGACTGCACGAAGCAACCAAGATGCCTACTCTGCAAACCGGAGGATGGAAACGACCACATGACGGGTGGCTTCCAATGCCCTGCCTACAAGAAGGCGATGGCGGGCCGAGATTAATGGAGATCATCCAGTTGAATCTCAACCATTGCGACACCGCACAGCAGCTGTTGTGGCAGTCGACAACAGAAGCAATGTGCGACGTGGCAATTATTGCTGAGCCGTACCCTTCTGACAACGGCAACTGGGTGGCGGACGCTAAGAGGATTGCGGCTATCCAAATGATGGACAGATTCCCTATCCAAGAGGTAGTAGACAGCTTAAGCGAGGGTTTCGTAATCGCCAAAATTAACGGGATCTTTGTGTGTAGCTGTTACGCACCCCCAAGGTGGACTTTGGAGCAGTACAACCGGATGCTGGACTCACTCACGGAGAAGCTGATCGGCCGAAAACCAGTGATCATCGGAGGCGATTTCAATGCTTGGGCAATGGATTGGGGAAGCAGACTGACTAACGCCAGAGGTTACAGTTTGCGGGAGGCACTGGCTAAGCTGGAAGTAAGATTGGGCAACGAAGGTACATTCCGCAGAGATGGCAGGGAGTCCATCATCGATGTCACGTTCTGCAGTCCGTCGATGGCGAGGAACATGAACTGGAGAGTCTGTGAAGAATATACCCATAGCGAACACCAGGCGATCCGATATAGTGTTGGAACGCGAACGCCGACGGTACGACGGGAGATAAGGTCTAGTTGGCGAAGATGGAAGACGAGGGACTTCGATAAGCACTTCGAGTGGACAGCGACGCTACAAACCTTGACGCAGACCAGCTGACGGAAACGCTAGCGAGGGCTTGCGATGCGACGATGCCGAGGAAATTGGAGCCAACGAATAGCCGACGGCCAAGTTACTGGTGGAACGAAAATCTTGCCAACCTTCGCGCTGCCTGTCTCAGAGCTAGGAGACACGTTCAGAGGGCACGGTCTGAAATGGTCAGAGAGGAGCGAAAGATAGTTTTCCGTGAAGCTAGAGCGGCTTTCAAACGGGCGATCCAAATCAGCAAGTCTAACTGCTTCAAGGAGTTGTGCCAGGAAGCTGACGCTGATCCTTGGGGTAACGCTTAGCGATTTGTGACAAAGAAGATCAGGGGTCCAGCGACGCCAGCCGAAATGTGGCCGGACAAGCTGAAGATCATCGTGGACGGTCTTTTCCCGCAGCATGGTTCTACGACGTGGCCGCGTACGCCGTACGAAGATGAAGACCGAGTAACCGCTGCAGGTATGCAAGTCACCAATGACGAGCTATTATCAGTGGCGAAAGGATTGAAGATGAAGAAAGCTCCGGGTATGGATGGAATTCCAAATGTGACTCTAAATTCCGCGACTTTGGCGTTTCCGGACCTGTTCAGGATGGTGCTGCAGAAGTGTTTAGTAGTTAGTATTTTTTTCGGATACGTGGAAGATCCAGAAACTGGTGTTGCTGCCGAAACCAGGGAAACCGCCGGGGAATCCAGCATCGTATAGGCTCATATGTCTGCTGTATACACTGGGGAAGCTTCTGGAAAGGGTTATCTTTAATAGGCTAACACAGTTCACGGAGTGTGAGACTGGCTTATCGGAAAAACAGTTCGGATTCCGCAAGGGCAGATCGACTGTGGATGCAATCAGGTCAGTCATTGAAGATGCAGAGAGGGCATCCAAGAAGAAGAGGAGCGGCAATCGGTTCTGCGCGGTAGTGACGATTGACGTCAAAAACGCGTTCAATAGTGCCAGCTGGGAGGCCATAGCCGCAGCGCTGCATGGAATGCGAATCCCCGACTTCCTGTGTAAGATCCTTAGGAGCTACTTCCTGAATCGGATTCTGGTTTACGACACGAACTCCGGGCAGAAGTCGATCAGGGTTACGGCGGGCGTTCCACAAGGGTCCATACTAGGCCCGACGTTATGGAATGTGATGTACAACGGGGTGCTGATGCTGAAGTTGCCCAAAGGTGTAAAGATTTACGGATTCGCGGATGATGTCGTCCTAACGATAACCGGTGAGTCACTGGAGGAGGTGGAAATGCTGGTGGCGGAAGCGACCGACGCAGTAGAAACCTGGATGAATGGAGTCAAGCTGCAGCTGGCTCATCACAAAACGGAAGTGATGCTGGTCAGCAACTGCAAAGTAATCCAGCGGATGCAGATTACCATCGGAGGGCACGACATCCCGTCGGTGCGGACTCTGAGACATCTAGGTGTGATGATTGATGACCGGTTGAACTTCAACACCCACGTGGACTATTCCTGTGAAAAGGCGGCTCAAATGATCAGTGCGTTAGCAAGGATCATGCCGAACGTCGGCGGTCCGAAAGGCAACAGTAGGCGTCTTCTTGCGTCAGTATCATCCTCGATACTAAGGTACGGAGTTCCAGCCTGGGGAGCTGCGCTCAAGACGAAACGTAACCGGAGGAAGCTGAATAGCGTGTTTCGTCTAATGGCCATTCGAGTCGCGAGTGCGTACCGAACTATTTCGTCGGAGGCAGTTTGCGTTATCGCAGGGATGATTCCAGTCTGCATAACCCTAGCAGAGGACATCGAGTGCTACCAACGGAGGGATACCAGAAATGTGAGGAAGGCGGTGAGACTGGACTCTATGGTGAAGTGGCAGCAGGAGTGGGACAATGCGGATAATGGAAGGTGGACCCATCGGCTCATCCCCAATGTGTCGACGTGGGTGAACAGGCAGCATGGTGAGGTGAACTTTACCTCACACAGTTCCTGTCCGGACACGGTTGTTTCCGCCAATATTTGCACCGGTGTGGCCATGCGTCATCGCCATTCTGCCCGGCGTGTATCAACGTAGAGGAGACTCCAGAGCACGTGATATTCGACTGCCCGAGGTTTGCGGAGGCACGTAGGAGAATGCCTGCCATAAGGGCGGACAACATCGCAGAGCGAATGTGTCGCGATGAAGGTACGTGGCATGCGGTAACCAGAGTCGTGACACAAATAATGTCAGAGCTGCAGCGTCGATGGAGAAGGGACCAGCAAGTAAGCGTCGGTTTGGAGCAAAATCCAGCACAGTGAGCAGTGTTTGGTCTCGGGTCGTCGGGGCGCCAGTGAACCGGAAGTCTTCTGCCAACCGGAATCGTTGGACCGACCTCGGCACTCGAATTGCCAACCTGCTGAAGAAAGAAGAAAGAAGAAGGAAGTGCTTCGGGTATGTAGGGCACCGCCAGTGCGGACGTTATCCACCACCGGAACTGTCGGACCACCTCTGCAACCCGAAGACGAAGACGGCGCAATGCGCGAAAGCGTCCCCTGCTATAGCCGTCGGTAGTCAGGGCACCATCAGTGCGGAAGTTTCCTTCACCGGAACTGGTGGACCACCCTCGACGCCGGGGGAAGTCAGGAGGATTCGAGTGAGGAAGTTTATGGCACAACCGCCGAGGGATCGAGACAACATAGCAGTGGATCTCAGCAAGCCAGTCGGCGAACTAGCCTAAGCTAGGGGCCGGAATTTTAGAAGAAGTGCATGAGCACAGCCCCCCCCGAAGTAGTCGCAGCATCCAGTGGTCCCGGGGGGATCGAGGCAAGGAGGATAAGGGACCCGGTTTATCCGGGAGGCACATTTTTAGCAGGTCGGGAGGAGCCCATCCCTGTTCGCCTTCGAGCATAGTGTGGATGCTCGAGGTGTCTGTCGCGCAGATTTTTGATGGCCTTTAACCCTTGCAAAAAAAAAAAAAAACACACACACACACATACACACAGACATCACCTCAATTCGTCGAGCTGAGTCGATCGGTATATAACACTATGGGTCTCCGGGCCTTCTATAAAAAGTTTGTTTTTGGAGCGATCATATAGCCTTTACCGTATATTTAGTATACGAGAAAGGCAAAAATATGAAAGTATAAAAAAAAGAAAAAAAATTGTTATTATAATAATATGAATCTATGATAAAATGAAAAAAATAAAATATACAAATTATGAAATAAAAAATGATCGAAAAAAAAGAAAAAGATTTTAAAATATGAACACTCTATGAGAAAAATCCAAGCCACTGTCAACAAAGTCGCCAAATGGAGTCAGTCAGTCGGCGTTAGATGCCACATCTGTCAAATCAATCACCGGTCCCCCGGCAGCAGCGATGCCAGATCTACGGAAATTTCCGTAGATCTACGGAATTGGATGCTTTCTACGGATCTACGGATCCGTAGATAAAATCTACGGAAATTCGAAAATTTTTGCGGAAATCTACGGATTTTTTTCTCAGTTTTAATTTTAATCGTTGATTCATAATTGTCTCATATTAGTCTGTTATGGAAAAATGTAATGGAAATTCAACGACACGTAATTCATGACTTTTGCTGGACTGTCGTTATACGCATAATTTTCCCATGTATATAGGGAATCCTAGCAAACATGGGACAAATATGCGTATAACGGCAGTTGAGTACTCGTAAGTTTAACAATTTCATTACTATATGAACAACGAGTATTGCTAGAGTGAATTTTCCTTTTTGTCCGACGTATAAGCTTATGTAGGGTAAATCACTACTTGTGCCTATGGACCCGATTCCCGGCTCACTGCATAAAAAACTAATGATTTATACTGTTTGGAAGCCGTAGGTTTATGATTGATAATTTTTAAAAAGTCTCCCATTTATCTTTCACAATACTCATTAATGTATTTCAAACACTTGTTTTACTCCTAATAAAAATAAAAATGTAGATTTCAAAACTTCGCTCTCCGTTGCCACACCACTGAGCCGGAGTGATTCTTTCCACTTTTACAAAACGGTATCATCAAATAAACACCTACCTGAAAATCGTCACAGTGCTCGATACAACCATTGCCATATTAGAATACATTTTAAAATATATTCTCAAACCGAACAAAAAATCACCTCGGCCCAAGAACTTCTAGCCGCACCGTGCTGCCAAAAGGCCAGGAGTATGAAAATGATCCTTCATCGTTAACAGGAAAACTGTCTAATACGTTGACGCTATCATGCACACTTAGAAATTTTTAACGACTTCGGTTGTATTTTTTAACCGGGCCAGATCGGTTCACCAATAAAGAACCGAACAACCGTTTAAAAGCAAAACAACTAACATATATTTTTAAATTTAACCGAAAATCGGTATTATTGTTGATAATATGACAGTTCGGCACGCTAGATAAACCGAACACTCCGGTTAACCGATTGTATGAACGAGCTCGGTTCATTAAAACCGAGAATACTCGGTTTCAAACCGTTTTGACGTATATCGAAACCGAAAAACTCGGTTGACGCATCAGTCAAGTAAGGTAAAAACTGTCAGCCATTTCTTTTTGTCCCAAGTTCTTCTCACAGCTTTCATGTATAACTAGTTTTAAAACAATGAACATGGAAAACTAATTTCAGTATGGAGATCAAGACCAAGAATACATTGGGTAGCGTGAGGGAGTGGATAAATGTAAAGTAAATTACACATCACTCATATATGAGGTAATCATGATTTTATAATTCCAGGCAGATGAAGACTATTTTAGATAATCCTGCCTCTGTTAGGATCGTATTAATCTTGGCTACAATGCAGCTGGATGTTGCCGTTGCCCTTGAGTTGTGGTTCTGTGTTGGTGTGGTGATTAAATTTGAACTAATTCCATGATTTTTCTTAACGTTATATGAATTTTATGTATTTTTTTATCTTCACTAAATAAAAATAAGATTGAGAATTGATTGGAAAGAGCATATTTTCTTCTAATTATAAACAGCTACATATTTGTGCGTGATCCTGGGAACCGAATTCCGTTATTGCTACCGAACTTTCGGTTTATTTGACATCTCTCGGTAAAATTTGAAGAAAACTGAACAACCGAGGTTTTTTCATGAACCGAGTTTTTTCGGTAGTTTTGACAGAAAGGGCTTGCTGAAAAGTTTAACGACTGCTCGGTTGTTAACTCTTGAACCGAGCAGACAACCGAGCGTTCAGCAGATAAAAACTCGGTTAAAATTTAACCGAATTCGGTCAATTTTTTTAAGTGTGTGTTATTTATAATTCTCTCGATTTCAAAAGGTGAAAAGAATATTATTTTTAAGTGTTTGGAAGAAATATATTTTCTCAACCAAATAAAAATGATTATAAATAATACCATCTGGCATCTTGTTGTCGTGGAACGTGCATATTTTTGTTTACGTCTCATTTTCTACCGTCCCGAGAGAGAATAAGAGTAAAATGTTGAGATATCGAGTAAAATTTTGTTTAGGCCGGGAACTGGTTTTACGTGTGCCGGAATGGCAAATCGCTATGACTGAAATGAGTGCTGCACCTCGTTATTTTAAATCAAATAAAAGCTTTTTTGAACGATAATTAGCACGAATAGCTATTTTTTAAGCAGAAGTGAATCCCATTGCAGTATTATACAGCCACAAAATTCAGGAAAAGTTGCTTCCTGTCATAAATATCAATTAAATAATGCAGTCGTACGCATGTTAGGCCGGTAATGGGTTAAGAAACCCTATTGCGGTGTATAAAGACACTGAATTGTTAGAGCAAATCAAACACTTGTTGTTTTGTGGATTATTTCTACATTTCAAAATCACTGGAGTTTGTATTGAATTTTCTTCAAGCATTTATTCTGAAATATGTGTCAGGACTTTTTTTAAATGTTTTTTTTTTTTAACTGCGAACCCAGTCAACACAAGATCGTATATGATGTCACATAAGATGCTAAAGTGGAGGCCATATAGGTACTTCCCCATACAAAATGTACGTATATCGCCTCCACTTTAGCATCTTATATGGAATCATATACGATTTTGTGTTGACTGGGAAGAGTTCCATCCTGGGATTATGGAAACTCCCGAAAATATTTCTGAAAAAAAAAATCCTAAAAGTCTACGGACACTGCCGGAGAAATTCTTGGAAGGTTTCTATAACTCTTGCTAGAAGAACTCCGGGAACATCTCTCATAACATAGTTTTTAGGTGAACTCGCAGAAAAACTCCTTGAGGGCTCATGGAAGAACTTACGTAACAATTCATATATGAATTTGTTGAAGATTTCCTGGAAGATCTCCCATAGGGATTCATGGATGAACTCTCATAATGGTTTCTATTTAAACTCCCTGAATAATTCCGAATTTGTGATCGAATTTTCTCCCATTTTCGGTTGTTGCGACTGTTATGAGTAATGCACATGATGGCGCACACGCAAAAAAAAGCGTTCCTGAATTCGTGAACCAGCAAAAGTACACCGTGATTAAATTCATGGATTCGGGAACATCAGTCACGTTTTCCAGAACGTTCCAGAAAACGTGACTGTGTTCCCGAATCCGTGGCTGTTGTTTACGAAAAAATACACCGTGAACTTGTTAGTTCACGAATTCATGAACGCTTTTTTTGCGTGCACATTGCAATTGTGACATCTGAAAACGAGAGAAAATTTGACTAACGCCAGATCTAACTTCATTTTTGTACTGTAACTGGAAGGTTTGTGACTGATCACCGGAATAGGGCTGTTCTAAATTTTTGAGCAAATCTACGGAATTGATGTTGAAACAATCTGGCATCGCTGCCCGGCAGTCCCATCGAAGTGGACGGAGCAACCATCCCAACCAAGAACACAGTCAAACTTCTCGGAGTCACGGTGGATCGGCGTTTGACCTTCAACGAACACTGCAGGAAAACCCTAGAATCCTGTAAGGTAAGATCCAACATGATCTTCTAATCTCGATAATTTTCAAGAAATCGTGCGGGTCTTTGCGTGAAAAGTTTTTCAAAGTTTTCTCAGGAAATTTTTCGAATAATTCAATTTTCAGAAAACTCTTCGATAAATTCTTCAAAAAAAACGCAGGACATTCTTTGGAAACTTCTTAGGAAATTCTTCGGAAAATCCTCAAGAATTTCTCCGGAAAATTCTTTAGGATTTTATTGGAAAATATTCGTGGAATTCTTTGCAAAATTCCCAAGAAACTATTCGGATAATTCTGTAGACATTTTTCGATGTTTCTTCGGAAAATTCGCAGTATTTTTTTAGGAAATGCTTCAGAGAATTCTCGGGAAATTTTTCGAAAAATTCTTAGAAAATTATTTGAAAAGTTTAATGAAATTCTTTGAAACTTTCTCGGGAAAACCTTTGGAAATTGTTTAAGTTCCAGTAAGTTCTCGGTTCTTCTTCGGAAATTTTGTCGGAGTTTCTTGAATAGTTCTCGGGAAATTATTCGTTGTTTTAAGATGTTCTGCGGAAAATTTCTGCGAAATTTTTCGAAATTTTTCGAAATTTCTGCGAAATTTTTCGAAGAGTCCTCTATCAATTACAAGGACATTAGCATTAGCATTAGCATTTAGCAGTTCGCACAAATTCGTAGGTGGTACAAGCCAAGACTATTGTATGAGAGTAGTATCACTTTCAACCGTTACCACAGATATTGATTTGGGACTAATCACTATCTCTCAGATGGAAGCAATGCACTCTCCAATAGTCAAGATCTGTCCTGGCCACGTCCTTGCGAATGCTGAGGAAGGGGAAGGATGGTTTGTTGGACACCTACTTAAGAAAGATGCAGAGAACTCTACGACCTCTCATAGGTGCCACGGGAGGTTTTGGGATTTTGTGGAAGGTTATAACAGTAGGAATCGTTTTGGTAGAAACGTGAAACACAGAAAGAACTAAGATAGAAATACAAAGTAGGGAAGGGACGAGCCTGGAATTGAACCCACGACCTCTATCAATTACAAGGACATTTTTTGAAAAAAAATATTAGAAAAATTCTTGTGAAATTGTTCGGAAAATTCTGAAAAAAAGTAGAGGTGTGCGCCGGTCCAAAAATCGTCGGCGGCGGCGTTTTCGGCGTCACGCCGATAGCCATTTTAGCCGGCGGCGGCGGCGTGAATCGGCGTGGCGTTTTTTTTTATTGCGTTTGTTTCTTTAATATTTTGTTCTTTATTTTTTCGAACCATTTTCAAAACATTACCTTTTAAATTTCGTCGATCTGATGAACTTACCCAAAAAATTCTCTCTTTGAAAATTCCATGGATAGAATATAGGAATAGGAATTTACATAAGAAATTTTTCTAATATGCACGAAATTCGGTTGAGAATTCTTCAAAATTCACACAGAAAATTCTTCAAAATACCCACGGGAAACTTTAAAGAGTTTTCGCAGGAAACTCCCTGCAGTTTACACGAGAAATTCTTTGGAGTTTCCACGGAAAACTCTTCAGAGTTCAAAATGTGGATATCAACGGAAAATAGTTCGAAACATTCATAGGAAATTCTTTGAAATTTGCAAGATTTTTTTTCTGAAATTTCTATGAAACATTCTTCGGAAATTCCACCGGAATTGCACTAACACTCTACAGAATTTCAGCGTGTTATTTGAATTTTTACGGAAACATGGTTTAGTTTGGTTTTCGTCTTTCCGAATTTCAAAGGATTTTTGAAGGAATTTACGAAAAATTATTTATATTGTTGATAAGAATCTTTTTGGCAATCCCACAATCCCAAAATATTAAATAGGAGGAACGGTCGATTGACTGAAAATCTTCCGATGGAAAGCCATTAAGCCAAACGTCATCTGGCCAAAATGAATGTTCCAGCGAAACGGTAATTAAATCAAACACGTTTTGGCTGAAAATTTCATCGCCAAGGCGTTTGCCCTAACAAGTTATTTGGTTGAAATGGTAGTTTGATCCATCCATTTGGCCGAGCAGGTCATAGGCCGGAAATGTCATTTGCTGAACCGGTAATATAGTCAAAAATGTCGACCCGTTTGGCAAAATGATTTTTTTTGGTCAAATGGCTTTTCTTTTCTACCATTTCGGCCAAAGGATCATTTTGGCAAACGGTATTTTCGATCAATTAACCTATTGGGCCAAATGATTTTTTCGATCAAATGACCAGTTCGGTTGAACAATATTTTCAGCCGTATGCCCATTTCGGCCAAACGACGTTTTCAGCCAGATGGGTTTCGGCCAAACACCTTTCGGTCTTCTGGCCTCCGCCCATTTGTCCTTTCCCATCGTTTGGCCGAAACATATTCAGCAGAAAGCCATATGTTCGAATCGAACGTTTGTCCGAAGTAATTATTACGTCGAAAATGATCTGGTCGTAAATTTTATTTGACCGAAAGCGAAGCACAGTCGAAAGAAACATTTGCCCAAAGTAGTTTTTTGGCTGAAAAAGTTATTTTCCCTTACAGATCATTTAGCTGAAAATGTCGTTTGGTCTAAACGGTCGTTTGGTAGAAAGGGTGAATTGGCCCGAAAATGTCCTTTTTGCTAAACAATCTTTCGGTCAAACGACATTTTCGTCCAAGTAACCTATTCGGCTAAACAAGTGGTTTTCAACCTGGGGTACATGTACCCCTGAGGCACATACCTGAGGGTAACTTTGTCGGCCCTAGGGGTTACCTCGACACAAAATGCGTAATGACGGATGTATTAAAATTCCAATAAAAACTTATTGAAACAGTTTTGATAAACGTGTAATTTTAGATACTTAAACATTGTATTGTAAATAATATGCACGAAGATCAGTAAAACAAAACCTACCCGCCCATTACAACCAGCATAGTGTATGAAAGGCTATAGAACAAATGATCAATAGGACAAAAAGTTGAATGAATAAGGTCTAGAATTTAAAGGTTTAGAAGTCTCGGCATCCTTCTTTCAAGAAGTTCGGAAGCCTTCTTCAAAGAGGCTGGTGAAGCCTCTTTTTAAGAGGCTGGGAAGCGTCCTTTCAAAAGGCTGAAAAGCCTCCTTTCAAGATACTGGGAAGCCTCCTTTCAAGAGGCTGGGAGGCCTCCTTTCAAGTGGCTCGGACGCTCCCTTCCAAGAGGCTGGGAAGCCTCCTCTCAAAAGGCTCGGAAGCTTCTTTTCAAGGGAATCTGGGAATCCTCCTTCCAAGAGGCTGAGAAGCCTTCTTCCAAGAGGCTGGGAAGCTTTCATTCAAAAGGCTGTGAAGTCTCCTTTCAAGAGGCTGGAAACCTCATTTCAAGAGGACATCCTCCTTTCAAGAGGCTCGCAAGCCTCCTTCCAAGAAGCTCGAAAGTCTTCTTTCAAGACGTTCGAAAGTCTTTTTTCAAGAGGCTCGAAAGCCTCCTTTTAAGAAGCTGAGAAGCCTCCTTTCAGGCTCGGAAGCCTCTTTTAAGAGGTTGGGAAGCCTCCTTAAGAACCAAAGAGGCTCGGATGCCTCCTTTTAAGACGCTGGGAAGCCTCCTTTCAAGAGGCTAGGAAGCCTCCTTCAGAGGCAGAGAAGTCTTCTTCCAAGAGGCTGGGAAGCCTCCATTCAAAAGGCTCTCATGCCTCCTTTCAAGAGGCTGTGATGCCACCTTTCAGGAGACTGATAAACCTCTTTTCAGGAGACTAGAAAGCCTATTTTACGAAGAGTGGAAGTCTATTTTTAAGAAGCTCCGGGGCCTTAAGAAGTCACCAAAGTCTTATAGGAAGCTTGAATTATAAGCTTAGTTTGAATTGCATAGATTTCAGAGTATATTTTGGAGAGCCATACATTGCGTTAGTCTGTAGGTCCGTTGTCATATATTTTATGAGCCAACCGACCTTTTCAGCCAAAGGAACTGTTTGACCGAATGTCATTTTCGGCTGTCTGTCCCTTTTGGTCATATAGCATATTAAGCCAAACAACAAATTACTTTCTGTCAAACAATGTATCTCCGTTCAAACCTTTTATTGTAATGAGAAATTCTATGGATTTCAGCGGGAAATCCTTCGGAATTTCATTGCAAGCTCGTCATAGTTTTTACGTAGAGCTTTTCGAAAACGGAAACAGAAAATTTTATAGAATGTTCAAGGTAATCATTGGTATAATTTTTTTGCAGTTACAACGTGATGTTGTGAGAATATCAATCGAGAAATTCTACGTCAGTGGAATTTCCACAAAAAATTCTGCGAACTTCTGCAAATTTGAATCGGCGTAGAAAATTATAGATTAGCGGCGTGACAATTTTTAAACGGCGGCGCGCCGATGCAAAAATGTCGGCGGCGGCGGCGGCGCACACCTCTAGTCAGGAGACTTTAGGGAAAATCGGACCCTAAACTTAAAATTTTAGGGAAAAATTAGAAAATTTGACAGGAATCCCTTGGAAGTACTTCGGGAAATTCTCGTGAGATTTTCGAAAAAAAATCGGGAAATTGTTGATAAAGTTGGCAGGGAATTGTTTCAAATAGTAATAAGCAATAATCAATGATGAGTTCTTCAGTAAATTGTTAGGATTTTTTTCAGAAATCTCTCAGGAAATTTTTCGGAAAATTCTCAGGAAATTCTTTGAAAAAATCTCAGATTTTGATTCGGGGAATTCTCGGCATATTCTTTGGAAAATTCTCGAGAAATCTGCGGAATATTTTAGAGAAATTTTCACAATTTTCTTTTTTTCTAAATTTCCTCAGGAAATTCTTCGGTAAAATTTTAGCAAATTTGGTATTTTTTTCGACTTTTTTGTGGAAAATTCCTTAAAATTCGGGAATCCTCAATTTTCAGAAATTGCCTGAGGAATTCTTCGAAATTTTCTCATGAAATTCTTCAGGTTTTCTTCGGTTATTTCTTCTTAGAAAATTCGTAAGAAATCCCAAGGAAATCTTCGGGTTTTTACGGAATTTCAGAATTTGCATTGAAATTTCTAATCTAACGGGCTCGGTAGTCATATGATTACATCATCATTTCCTCCCCTTCCTTACATTGACTTGCATTCTGACGTAGCAGGCGCCAGTATGACCTAACAAATGAGATCACCAGTACTTGTACATTGAAGATGAGTGTTAGTCCCAAGCAAACACATCTGTTGGTTCTCTGTGCAAGAACAGCTGATCAGGTCATAATGGAGTAGCAACTACGGGCAGTCAATCAAGCTCAATTTCAGAATTTGCATTGAAATTTCTAATCCAGCATTGCAATACTGCGAAATTGAATAATGGAGATTCAAACAAATTTAAACCGGCTTGAGAAGTTATAGATCTGCGACATGATAGATGTAGTACAGCGCAGTGCCGATACTAAAACATCGGCGATGGCGTAATGCCAAAATGCCGGCGGTGTGGCGCGTCAATCGCAAATTTTACTCGAACGCTTCCTAAAATTGAACCGATATGTACATATCCTGAATCACTTAAAAATTTGGTTTCATTTCGATAACTGTAACCGATGGCACAGAAATTAACGACTCATTATTGAGTGTATCATGAGTTAAATAACTACATAACTAAATGCGTTTTTTATATAAGAAGCTCTGAGCGGTTGAATGTAATTTTGTAAATTACGAAATTGTAAATCGAACAGGATGACGCAAAACGTAGATCATGCTTCTTAAACATATTTCAATAATTTCATCTGTTATTTTACGAAGAGGATAGACGCTTGGTTTTCCATCACTACTAATCCTAACCTAATCATCAGGCGATTTAATATCAATTTTCATCTTTTATTTCTTGCTATTTGAGATACAATGGAACTTGCTTCATGCACATCAGTACGCCCATATTGAGGTAACGAAGGCGTATTTTAGGTATCACAGAGTGCTAATTTAAACCTATCCAGTCTTCATATTTATTGAACATCAGAAACCACCATTTGGTTCTGATTGCACAGCCATCTAACCTATAACGAAGGCAAAGACAATATAAATCATCTCTATTTCTGTCCGAAATCCCACATCCCAAAGCGCTTACTCAGCCTAAACCAGTCAGCCCAACATCCGCAACCTCATTATCAACATCGGTTGACTATCGAAAGAATCAACGAGGGGACCTAAAAACGAAAAAAAAAACTGAACCACAAACTCAATAATGATGCTGCGGGATCATTTCGACGGCATTGCTCTCGCAATCAATTACAGATCAAATATTGATATATCGCTTGTTCGCAACCATCACGCAACAACATGGTGAGGAACCGTTCCGAAGACATCACGCAATCAAACATTGCTCAGTTGGTCCGATTTATCTTTCGCCCTTTCCTGCCTGTCTGCCTCGGGGTGCACAAATGGATGACCGAAAATTGCGCTGCCACACTGTGGGTCAGTTTACTTTAGTGTAGCATAAATGGTTCGTTTCAAAATTCTGTCACAATTTGGCCTAACAAAACTTTGTAATTCAGAATGTTTGATCTACAAAAATCTTTGTAAATATTGGGCAAAAAGTTACCTTGAAAATTTTAAATAATACTAAGATGTTGAACGATTTACGAAATAAAAATGTTTGTGTTGTGTTTCTCTTTTTATAACTTTTTTTTTTAAACGACCCAATTCTGGAAGAACCAATCTGCCTACACTCGCATATCAGTCCCATACCGTTTTTTGCATACTGAGATAAAAGCCATGAAGTTACAAATCACGTCTTCCATGTACAATAAAAAAAAATCTATTAAATGAAAACATTATCGGATTGTGTTGAAATTTTGCTGAGTTGTTCATCATTGGATAGATTATTGTGAAATGATTTAGTTTGATTGAAACATTGTTTTTTTTTTGCAATCCGGTCATGCTAATTCTTTACGGGACTGTTCTGCGGGTACTTTCAATGTGGGACGCACATTAGTTGGTATTTTTTTTCACTCATGAACATACAAAATCTCTAATTTTATTATGCTTTGTAGAAGTATGCCCTTCCCTCGACCTGAAATCAACGCTATTCATTGGGTTAAATAAAAAGTGAAGAAAAATCAAATGGGACTGTAATGCAGGGGCAATAAGCACGTTTCAATAATAGATTTTTTTACAATTCTGTGTGAAAATCTACCAAAATCTCAACATATTGAGCGAGTCCTTAATTCCTAGATACGGATTCTCTCCGCTTAAACATTGTTCAAAACAATCGCTTGGTTACATACCTTATCACATATTTGTCCGCAGATTTCAATCCATTGGCCCACAGCAATCCGCCGCAAGGATGGATGATGATACCACACGAAAGAAGACAATGTGCACAGGATGCCCTTCCCTCGCCGTGTCCTCCTCGGTTTCGGATTGGCTCGAAAGATGGCACCCTTATATGTAGCGATGTCAGCACTCTCGGTCCTGCGGTGCCCCTTGGTTTGCCCTTTATGTTTAGCTCAATGCTCATAATCTTCGCCTCGTGGGAAGAGCCACCGTACCGCCAGGGCGCACCCCTCCGTCTCCCGAGAGGATGCTACTTCGCACAGTCATAATTCAATTTGATCCAATAATATTATTACATTATTACGAAAAAAGGAAATCTGTGTGAGAACGACAGATGGTGGGAAGTGCTTTGCTTCTTCGTGGTTTTGCAGTACGTTATGTGCTGTTTGTGGGGTGTGAGCTGTGTTTTTTTTTTGTGGAACGATGTTGGATGTTGTAGCATATTTTGCGTTGGAAAGATATTATCAATATCTTCAACATTACAATACATACATTTTCATAAATCTGGAGCCAATGAATGTTCTCAAACGCATAATCTTCGTTCAAGTGATCTAAATATTTTTTTACGGAATGATCCAATAGACCTTACGTTTACAGACAATTTTATCTTAATTTGCGTCGGTTTAATGCTCACTGCTGAAAAAATCATAAAAATGATTAACGTAACAAATTGCGCTCCAATTCTTTGGAAACGATTTTTTTTTATTTTTATTAAAGAGATTTTCAGCCCACGACTGGCTCATCTCAAAGGGCCGAGAAATTGATGAAATCCAGCCGCGGAAAAAGCGACCCCAGCACTACTTCAAAGCTAATTTTATTCATTTTCTCTGATTTTATACCTTCCCTGGAAACAGTAATAGGATTTATTAACAAACATAAGATGATCTAAAAGCGTCCTGCACTATTTAATCGTTTACAATACAAAACCCAGATTAATCCACCTAGCAGTGATGACGCCTTTCTTGTGCATCGTAAAATGTATTGAAAACATCACATAAGAAAGATCAAAAAAGGACTTTAGGGGGAGAGAATGCATTTTTTCTATCATTTTGCTTGTTTTTGTTTTAATTACTATGCATTACCACCATTTAAAAAAAAAAAAACTTTTTCTTCGATTTTGAAATTTTTTTCCAAAGGGACTAAAGGACCAAACAATGATTTTTCAATAATTCTGACATGCAATGTCCGATCGGGTCAATTTTCAATGGGACCCCGTCGAATGCAACTTGTTGCGAGTAAATCGGGTAATGCTAAGTTCCAAAAAGTGTGTCTACAAAATTTGTACACATACACACACACACACACACACACACACACACACACACACACACACACACACACACACACACACACACACACACACACACACACACACACACACACACACACACACACACACACACACACACACACACACACACACACACACACACACCCATATGCCTGCTGGATACACTGGGGAAGCTTCTGGAAAGGATTATCCTTAACAGGCTGACGCAGTTCACGGAGGGCGAGATCGGCTTGTCGGAGAAGCAGTTTGGATTCCGAAAAGGCAGATCGACGGTGGATGCAATGAAGGCGGTCGTTGAAGTTGCAGAGAAAGCATCCAAGAAAAAGAGGTGCGACAATCGGTTCTGCGCCGTAGTAACGATTGACGTCAAAACGCATTTAACAGTGCCAGCTGGGAGGCCATCGCCGTAGCGCTGCATGGAATGCGGGTTCCTGGCTATTTGTGTAGAATCCTTAAGAGCTACTTCGAAAACCGGATTCTGGTCTACGATACGAACTCGGGGCAGAAGTCAATTAGGGTTACGGCGGGTGTTCCGCAAGGCTCCATACTTGGCCCAATGCTGTGGAACGTTATGTACAACGGAGTGCTAAAGCTGAAGTTGCCCAAAGGCGTGCAGATCTTCGGATTCGCGGATGATGTCGTTCTAACGATAACCGGAGAGTCGCTGGAAGAGGTAGATATGCTGGTGGCGGAGACGACCGACGCAGTTGAAAACTGGATGAATGGGGTCAAGCTGCAGCTTGCTCACCACAAAACGGAAGTGATGCTGGTCAGCAACTGCCGAATCATACAGCGAATGCAGATTATCGTCGGAGAGCACGACATACCGTCCGTGCGGGCTTTGAGACATCTAGGAGTGATGATCGACGACCGTTTGAATTTCAACACCCATGTCGACTATTCCTGCGAGAAGGCGGCAAAGATGGTCAGTGCGCTTGCTAGGATCATGCCGAACGTTGGCGGACCAAAAGGCAGCAGTAGGCGTCTTCTGGCGACCGTATCATCCTCAATACTTAGGTACGGCGTTCCAGCCTGGGGAGCTGCGCTCAAGACGAAACGTAATCGCAGGAAGTTGAATAGCGTGTGTCGTCTAATGGCCATTCGAGTGGCGAGTGCGTACCGAACAATTTCGTCAGAGGCAGTTTGCGTTATCGCAGGGATGATTCCAATCTGCATAACCTTAGCAGAGGATATCGAGTGCTACCAACGGAGAGGTACCAGAAATGTGAGGGAGACGATGAGACTGGACTCAATGGTGAAGTGGCAGCAGGAGTGGGACAATGCAGACAATGGAAGGTGGACCCACCGGCTCATCCCCAATGTGTCGACGTGGGTGAACAGGGAGCATGGAGAGGTGAACTTTCACCTCACTCAGTTCCTATCCAGACACAGTTGTTTCCGTCAATATCTGCACCTGTGTAGGCATGCGTCATCGCCATTCTGCCCGGCGTGTATCAACGTAGAGAAGACTCCAGAGCAGGTGTTATTCGATTGTCCGAGGTTTGCGGAAGCACATAGAGGAATGGCTGCCCTAAGGGCGGACAACATCGAAGAGCGAATGCGTTACGATGAAGGTAGGTGGAATGTGTTAAGCAGAGTCGTGAGGCAAATATTGTCAGAGCTGCAGCGTAGATGGAGAAGGACCAGCAAACAAGCGTCGGCTCGGAGGAAAATCCAGCATAGTGAGCAGTGTTGGCCTCGGGTCGTCAGGGCGCCGGTGAACCGGAAGTTTTCTGCCAACCGGAATCGTCGGACCGACTTCGTCACTCAATCAGTCAACCTGCTGAAGAAAGAAGAAAGAAGAAGTAAGTGCTTCGGGTATGTAGGGCACCGCCAGTGCGGACGTTATCCACCACCGGAACTGTCGGACCACCTCTGCAACCCGAAGACGAAGTCGGCGCAATGCGCGAAAGCGTCCCCTGCGATAGCCGCCGGTAGTCGGGGCACCATCAGTGCGGAAGTTTCCTTCACCGGAACTGGTGGACCACCCTCGACGCCGGGGGAAGTCAGGAGGATTCGAGTGAGGAAGTTTGCGGGATCGAGACAATGTAGCAGTGGATCTCAGCAAGCCAGTCGGCGAACTAGCCTAAGCTAGGGGCCGGAATTTTAGAAGAAGTGCATGAGCACAGCCCCCCCCGAAGTAGTCGCAGCATCCAGTGGTCCCGGGGGGATCGAGGCAAGGAGGATAAAGGGACCCGGTTTATCCGGGAGGCACATTTTAGCAGGTCGGAGGAGCCCATCCCTGTTCGCCTTCGAGCATAGTGTGGATGCTCGAGGTGTCTGTCGCGCAGATTTTGATGGCCTTTAACCCTTGTAAAAAAAAAAAACACACACACACACACACACACACACACACACACACATTGTCTCGGAGCTACACAGAAGGTCTCAGGGATGGCTAGTTCAGGCGCAAATAAGAGGTGGTCCAAGGGATCGGAGTCGGCTTCATGGGGGTACCGAAGGGACGATGGGCTTGGCAGCAATGGAAACAGTTTAGCTGGTCAGGGGATGCAGCCCTGCCTCCCTCATTGGAGGTGGCCCCTAACCCAGCACTTCCTGGTCAACCCAGGATGTCTGTTGAGCAGATTCCCCCTCCATTGTTTAGGAAGAAAAAAAAAAACACACACACACACACACACACACACACACACACACACACACACACACACACACACACACACACACACACACACACACACACACACACACACACACACACACACACACACACACACACACACACACACACACACACATACATACATACACACAAGAGACATCACCTCGGTTCGTCGAGTTGAGTCGATTGGTACATAACACTATGGGTCTCCGGGCCTTCTATCAAAAGTTCATTTTTGGAGTAATCCTATAGCCTTTCGGTACAACTTTGTTGTACGAGAAAGGCAATATTTTTAATTTTAGAAATCAGTGCGCGAAGCAAGGTATGGAGTCAGGATTGAGTTTTGAGGTTTGATTAGGGATACCCATAAAAAATCTTCTCCTTCGCTTATTTTTCGTCGCAACACACAACATAGAGCCTTTTCGGGTACCTTTGGTGTACGAGAAATGCTCTATTTTTTACCTTAATTTCCCTTATAATCCATGAAATAAGCAAAATAATCAATGCAAAAAAGCCAAGCAGCCATTTTTGCCTTTGTTTATCTGATTGGAAAAAATCGGATTACTATTAATTGCATCATTGTTCTATTAATTGTACAAAGTTTGAAGCCCGAACCCCTTTTTAAATATTTTAATGTCTTTTCCGATGAAAAAATCAGCCCAGAAACATGAAATTATTGTGGCCTCTCATTCAACTTATGGCAATAGGGAGCGTGCCGCAGCAAAACTCCCACCATTATCGTTCCCAATTTAAATGGATGTTCCATGACAATAATGCTGATTTTGGGATTATGCTGTTATGCTACGCGCCGCTACTACCGGAGCGAAGAGGGCGTAAATTATTTGCTCAAAATTATCTATGCCACTTCAGTAACGGTGGTTGATTACACGCTGAACGTTTTCCCAGCGATAGGAATCATTCCGATATACAATGCTGTGAGCGATTGTGGGAACATGGACAACTTTCGCACACTTCATTGCTTATAGGGCGGAGATTTAAATCTTCATTAGCAAATATCACGACCAGAACATAACGAGTGCAATAATTTTAAACTTTTTAAAGCACTGAAATCCGATAACTTTGGTTCGAAAGCAAGAATAAAATCCACCATTCGGTCGGTGACATTCATCGGACATCGGAGGCCACAGCGAGTATCTTCCACTCACCATCGGCTTCCAACGGCGGCAGCAGCAGCTATATCAGTCGCTCAGGATCGAGCACCCGTGGAAGCACAGAACCCGTCAACGGTTTCAGATAGGCGATAAATAATGACCCCATCCTTACTCGCCGAGAGCCGAGCTTGAGTTCCTTCCCGATGCAGTCACATACAACAAGCGTTTTCGGTGGAGATACGGAATAAAAAGCGTTGACGCATTGCTGACCGAGCCGGGACCGGTACGAGGCGACAAATGTCCGGGGGTCATTAATTTAAGTGGGTGCGATATAAATCGTTTTGTTTCGTTTTCTGTTCGGGTTCAGGTTGTGCACATTTCAGGTGCGGAATTTTCTGAAATCGGAGCAAATGAATTGATTTACGCGTGTCTTTGGGGACAAACGTGGGGTGGAAGGCTGAAGCGATCCGCCGATCCACCCACGACAGGAGCACGACTTGATGTTGAGAAAGGTTGGTCGTTCATAGGTTTTCACTTCTCAAGACAACTCTTGCTGACGTCCACAAAAACATGAACTAACCTGGGCTTCGTTATAAAGGTTCATTTTTGTTTGCTCACTGCTCTTTTTTTTTTAATTGTTTTTTAAATATTTCCCCCGTAAGTGAAATTATAGCTTTTTTCATATTTTCAAAACGAGTACTGCTATACAAGGATATTAACGATCATTCAGTTATTAGCGTCGATCATTTAGTAGTTTTTTAATAACACATTCCAGAAGCTGAATTTCAAAATATGTTGTATGGTGGACTTCTAGTGCGAAGGTTTTTCTACAACTCTGCCTAATGGTTTCTTTGTTTGAATTCCACTAGTAACGGAGTTATAGCTATAGTTTCAGTAACTTAGACTAAATTATAACAAAATCCCAATCATTTAGTTTAAGTTGCTGCAACTAGCACTCTAACTCCGTTATTAGTTGAATTCTAATAACGAGCCATTGGGCAAAGTTGTAGAAAAACCTTCGCACTAGAAGTCCACCATACAACATATTTTGAAATTCAGCTTCTGGAATGTGTTATTGACAAGCTACTAAATGATCGAACGCTAATTACTAATGATCGTTAACATCCTTGAGTGCTACATGTAGAATGTATAAGGTTGTTGTTCTTGATAATTTGATAATTTTAAACTTATTTTAAAAATGTTTTTTTTTGCGAGTTTTTTGATTTTCCAATTTGGGGTAACATTGATCAATCATTTATCTATAGAGAAAGCGTATGCAAACGACTTAAGGTAGGCAATTATAGTTGGAATCTCTTACGCTGAGGCGATGTGCCTCGATTGTTTCGAGAAAAACACCAACACCCCTAGTAGAATTATTTGGTTTTTCAACAATAAATAACAAAATTTCAAAACTAAAACTATGGATTAACCAAGAAAAAATAAGATTGCTTATCACATAACTATTGGCGCTTTGATGTTGCATGAAGAAGAAGAAGCAGAAAGATGATTATCGAAAAAATCTACACGGGAAACCATATGAAGAAGTTTTTAAAACTCTTCTCAAAAGTTCTAAAATCAATTTAAATAAAAACGGTAAGCAGTACGGGGTTGGACTTTTCTTTTATTGTATAATAAACACAATATTTTTATTCTAAATTTTATTTTCTAATATTACACTTAAAACACAGTATAAGAAAAGTCCAACCCCGTACTGCTTAGCGTTTTTAATTAAATTACTTTTAGAATTTTTGAGAAGAGTTTTAAAAACTTCTTCGTATGGTTTCCCGTGGATATTTTTTCGATTATTATCTTTTTGCTTCTTCTTCTTCATGCAACATTAAAGCGCCAATAGATACGAGTTTAATTTTTACGTTATTATACTTGTTTTGAATGCTTTTTTGGCAGCTTGCTGTGCGTTCGAAAATTAATGTTGATTTTATTGTTCAAATTTTGGCGAAAAATAAATGCAAACTCATCCGAAGTTTATATCATTCAGCAGCAGATTTAGTAAAGATTTAGATACCTTACTCACAATAAGTAATTGTGAAATGTAACATGAAATAATTTTTTATTCATTTCTTGAAAGTGGTGAAACTGATCAATGTTCCTCCGGATTACGGTAATAAAACAAAACTTTATCATCCTTCAAAAACATGGGTTTAAGGCGACCCAATTGAAGCCTGTGTACGTGATATTTCGGACACTTATGTAATGTTCAATTGATTTGATGCCATTTAATCAATTCAAATGAGTGCTCGACATACTGATAGTAGCACATAACGCGTAGACTTTGAGCTGTCATGTAAATGGATCGTCTCAGTTGTTGTTCGTGAACATTTTTAAAAATCCCATTGAAAGATGGGTTTCCGAGTTTTAACGTGGACAGGCTATAGTTGCTCTTCTTAGGGTAATTCATTCAGCCAGCATTTGCTATCTATCAGCCAATCTTGCTTCCGACGAGTACAAACATCAAATTCTAACCCCTAGCAACGGATGATAGTAATTTTACGGTTTGAGTAGGAATTACACCTAATAATGACTCCCTCTTGCATGGAAACCATTGAATGTTCGGCCAGTAGCAAGAAAGCTCATCCACCGACGAAATTCGATCCGTGAACAACACGCCAACCCATCCACTTATTATTTCGGCGATTGGCGTGGTGGTCATGGTGATGATGATGATAATGATGATGCCGTCTAGATTAAAGCTCATGTTGCGTTGGGCAATGCTCTGAATTCGATGCGCGTTCCCAAGAAACGACGAAGCAAATTACAAAAGTAAATAGATAATGATTACTCGCGGGAGGGTCCCACTGAAAAAGAAACCTATCAGATGGAAGGGATTAGACTTCCGTCCATGCGTCAGACCCGACATAATCGTGATCCGACCTCGACGTCATCTTTGTCGGCCATAGACAAAGCACTCTCTAATCTGATTGGAGAGGAAGTAGTTTATTATTTGATTATTCGTGGAGAATGGAGGTGAATAGCTTGGCCAAGATACTCTTGGTGAAATGGATCTGATCGAACAAGAAGCTGAAGTGGAAAGAAGAAGGTCATAAAACTTCCAAAATTAGGGTTTCCCACGATGGGCTCAATGAGTTTATTTTGCGGCTTTAAGAAATGTAATTTGTCCAATGAAAACTGCTTGAAAACAATCATAGCCTGTTTCCCACGATGGGCCCAATGAGTTTATTTTGCGGCTATAAGAAATGTAATTTATCCAATGAAAACTGCTTGAAAACAATCATGGTCTGTTGATACTTTTGACGTAGGACTTACGTCTCTCTTTACTATACCGGGTGTCATTTCGGAGTATTCAAATCGACCGCGTTACGCTGTGTTGAAAGATTTTAAACGTTAATAGCGTTCGTCTCAGTGGACGAATTTCTGCGGTAAGCCCCTCAATCGACAGATTTCAAGTATGCCTTTCATGTCCATGCTTGATAAGACCCGAAAAACTTGTTTCAATAGGCATGAAACTGTTTTCAATGAAAAACATTGAGATCAAGAGAACCTATAAATATGGGTACCGCATAATTCTTGCATCATTCCATTACCACGTTCTGATTGGTGCAGACACCAGCGAATGAGCAGCCGCTGGGTCTGCCGAGAAGCCATAAAATAGCGCAACGCGATTTTTTCCTTTCATTCTGACCGGGACAAGCGAAGCAACTGCATCATCGATTGAACAGCACTCACACCTTTTAGCAGGGAATGAAGTCATCGAAGCCACCATCATCAGCCGAAACCTAGCCAGTACAGCAGCAGTCCACCCTACAGACACAACAAAGCAGCAATGCTGAGCAGATACCGGCAGCAGAGTCGAGCCGAGACCGGCCGGCATCGGTGATGAGCCGAGACGGGCTGAAGAAAGGCAACATGATGCAGCATGTACATATCTAGACCAGCATTTGAAAAGGGCGTAAAAGCCAAAATTTATTCTTTCTGATTCTTTGGCTACATATATAGCTATATATGTAGACGAGGAATCAGAAGGAATAAATTTTGGCTGTTACGCCCTTTTCAAATGTTGGTCTAGATATGTCCAAAAAACAAACGGTTCTTCAGATTCCCTTCGAGATAGAAATTGCAGGGTTGTTACGGAGATCCTGAAATATTTTCCGCGCCGACTAAAATCAAATCCACGCCATTTCCGCGCGACATGAAAATCCATTCTGCGCCAAATCCGCGCGACCCAAAACTAAATTCTAAGCAAATACACGTTAAATATCAATGCATTGATCAATGCAATATTGGCATTAATAAAAAAATATGTAGAAAAACATTGTTTGAGACTGACCGCACACAAAGCGAACGTGACTGAATGAACGTCCCATGTTATGAATTCTAAATCTTATCACCCGAAATCCCATGTCCGGGTGTTTCCATCCTTCTACTACTACCAATGTTGTCTCAGAAAAGAACACGTACTTCCCACCTGAACTGCAATTCTAAGCTCGCTTGCCCGGCTCATTGGCCTGTATCAAGCGAAAAGTCCCGTTAAGAAATACACGCTAACTTTCACCTACTCAGTGACTGAGTAAAATTGTATCTCTCTCTCTTTCTATCCCACGGAAATTTTACTCAATTCCCGTTAAAAGCAGGACAACTCAAAACTATGAGTAATCCTGCTTTTGACGGAAATTGAGTAAAATTTCCGTGGGAAGAAAAGAGATGGCAATACAATTTTACTCAGTGACTGAGTAGGTGAAAGTTAGAGTGTAGACGCCAGCAGCGAGCAACAAGCGTAAAAAAAAGAAGCCCTTCTCGAACGCGTTGATGATGATGACGCTTTGGCTGACAAAGAAGCGGGATACAAGACACTAGCTGATTGGCCCACCAAAGCAGAGAAGATTCAAAATTAAGTAGTATAAAAGAAAAGTGCATTCGCTCGCAGAGCATTCAGACTTTTTTATACCATCACTAGAAATTCGCGGTTATTTGAAAAGATCGTTTTCTTACTTTTTGCACTTAGCCGAAGCAAACAGCCTTTTTCAAGGCTCTTAGAGTTAAAAATAATGTTCTCCTTCAGTCGCTATCGCACGGATTAGAAGGCTCTTCAGTGGAAGGGCTGAGATACAGTTTACATCCCCTGCTGAGCCAACTTGTGGTTTATTTCAGGCAGTCCTTCAGTGGGAAGGTTGCCACTGTCGAGGCTAATATTTCGTGACCGGACAGAAACTTCCTGAATTTTTTTTTTATGATTTTTGTTCGAGGTAGATTTGATTTCTGTGCCGGTTTGATGAGAAGATTTTGCCAAGGAATGGTATACAACGCCGATAATTTATCCAAAATAGTTGATGTGAGAAATTTGGACATATTATGTATTTAAAAGGCATGGACAAGGGAAGTCCTACGTCCACTTAGCGGTTATGTCACAGACATTACCCACTGTTCGTTTTTTGATCCAATTGATAGAGGTTGACTGTTGTTCGATGTAGGAAACTTTTAAAACTACATAATATTATTACATAACATTACTACATTATATTACAAAAGCAATGCTAATTATTCTGTTCAATCAAAGTTTCTTGTTGCTTTGCTTTAGCTGGTTAAAGCACCAATCTTCGTAGCTTAGTTGGTTAAAGCACCAGTCTAGCGTACTAAGGGTCGTGGGTTCGAGTCCCATCGAAGGAAAGTAGTTACCTCCATTACATTTTTCAAATCATAATCTTCCACATAATGTACATATTCACATCTGTGTTTTCAGAACTAATTATTCTTCTAATAATTATTCTGAAGATGGATCTAATAACTATATGCATTCACAAACTGAAAACTATTTGGTGTACATAGCTAAAAACGCTTAAAGCAAACTGAAATGGGTACTTTTTTTTCTTGGTTGGGTGTGCCACCGCGACAGTAATCAAATCTATTGTAGCGTTACCCGTATCCTTAGTGTATAAGTGCATGTCGAATTGCTCCATTACTATTGAGAAGCAATGCAGTATCGGTTTCGATACAGTTCTTGTTTTGTTTTCTCAAGAGCATTATGACAAAGTCCCGCTATTTAGACCCTCCATGAAGAGCATTCTCCCCCACTGGTATGGCACCCTCTCTCTGCTGTCTCCCAAAAAAGGTTTTTCTCGTTTCAGGTGTGAAACATTGCCAATGTTTTCAACGGTGTGCACATCAGCATTGTAATTAATTAAGCACCTTAAACTCACTTCCTTTCCTATTGTATAATAGTATTCCCTAACCTCGACCAAACCGCGAGTCTTTCGGTTTCCCAAAACTAACATTAGTGTTTAATAATCATGAAAAACTGTATTTAAAAACATGATTCCGGCTCCGTTGCGATTCACGGCAACTGAGCCTTTCAAATAAATGATAGTTAAAAAAATAGAGAGCAATCTCATTGAAGGCGCGCCCCTTATCAGTAGGAAATCAATCCTTTCTTGAGAAAACAAAACACTGTTTGGCCATGCATCGGAGCCCTAGCCACATCCTTGTCTTGAATCAAGAATATTACCAGTAAAACGCACAAAACCCAGGATTTAGCTTTACCCGGGCAGAAGCCATGAACAGAATATCTAAACATGATATGGTTTTGATTGATATAAGAGATAAAAGAACTGGCAACAATATCAAAAATTTGCACCGAAATATCATTTGAACATCAAGATATGCTATGGATAAGAACAAACTAATGGCACATGATATTGATCACTTATTACAAATAGCACAACTCCTAATGATATTTTAGTGCAAAATATTGATATTGTCGTCTGATCTTTTATCTCTTATGTCAATCATGTAAATATCTCATTTTGCTATCTTATCAACATTTGATGTTAATGAGCTATTTTCGTCTACTCGGGTATCTATAAGACCATTATAATCTAGAACATTTGTTCAGTAACAAGAATTTCCGTGTGTTCCTCTCACTACCATTGTTCATCAGCAGTGGCGCCGGGAGTGGGTAGGACAGGTAGGACATGTCCTACACATGAATTTATATGGGTGGGACAGTCAAAGCATTGTCCTACCCGTGAATTTTAGTAAAAACACATCATTTAGGTATTTCTTTTAGTTACAATACTAGTTGTCTTATAGGTCTGATTTCCAAGCCTATAAAATATCATTAAATATTAGGTAGTTTGAAGTTTGTAGTTTTGTTGGAAGTTTGCCAATATTTGTTTATAAGCAAAAGGTTAATCCGAATTTGAACAATAATCATAAAGGTTTCTGAAAGCCTGCACAGCAAATAATTTTGAAAATTCAACGACGTGTAAAACCGCAGTTTGTCCCAACAAACGAATAAACATTCGATACTCAACTGAATTTTACAAGCAAACACCGTTTAAATTCATTTTGATTTGGAAAAACTCTAATATCGATTGAATTTTTCGTTTATTTGCATGCTCCAAATATGTGCATGAAAATTCATTTAAAATCACAACATATTTTTATCTGTGTGAAGTAGCTGATTGCTGATTGTTCTTCAAGACTCCAGGAAGTAATTTTCCAGGAAGTAATCCCAGAATTGTTCAAAGATGACTAAAGGTTTTCCAGGAGGGGTTAAACAAAAGTTGTGAGAATTTGAAAATAGAATTGATTCAACATCAATAAGATTGTCTGTCTCGGCACGGCGAATGCTGGGTAAAGCGTACCATTGGTACTTCGCGTACCTGAAGGAATAAAATAGACCCCATCTCGCGGTCCTTAGCCTCTTACCCAGCAACTCCTATCCCTACCTCCCCGCGGTGCTGGCCGGGATACGAGCAACCTTAGAGAAGATCGGGTAACCAACCCCGGTGGGAACTATGGTCGTATGCTGACAGGGAAGGGGGGGTTTGCTCCTCTCCGGAGGTGCAAATCTTATTGAGCGTCTGTTCTCCATGTCAGGATCGGCTCACAACAGCGTCTGTTCTCCATGTTAGGGGCGGCTGATCATCGTCCGAGTGCCAGCGAGGGACTCTAAGTGAAACTGTGCACCATGGTCCACCGGAAATAAGGAGGAATGGTCCTCCGGAAATTTGGGGGGTTTGGTGTCAGGCCCTGCAAGCCAGCTTTTAAAAAACATAAGCAACGAACAATCAACAAGAGAGTACGGACCGGAACCATTGGCGAAGACCACCGCGACGAAAAGGGACTAGCGATTGGAAACTCGGTTCGTGGAACTGCAAATCTCTCAACTTCATCGGGAGCACACGCATACTCGCCGATGTGCTCAAGGACCGTGGATTCGGCATCGTAGCGCTGCAGGAGGTTTGTTGGAAGGGATTAATGGTGCGAACGTTTAGAGGTAATCATACCATCTACCAGAGCTGCGGCAGCACACACGAGCTGGGAACAGCTTTCATAGTGATGGGCGACATGCAAAGGCGCGTGATCGGGTGGTGGCCGATCAACGAGAGAATGTGCAGGTTGAGGATCAAAGGCCGGTTCTTCAACTTCAGCATAATCAACGTCCATAGCCCACACTCCGGAAGCACTGATGATGATAAGGACGCATTCTACGCGCAGCTGGAACGTGAGTACGACAGCTGCCCAAGCCACGACGTCAAAATCATCATAGGAGATTTGAACGCTCAGGTTGGCCAAGAGGAGGAGTTTAGACCGACTATTGGAAAGTTCAGCGCTCACCGGCTGACGAACGAAAACGGCCTACGACTAATTGATTTCGCCGCCTCCAAGAATATGGCCATTCGCAGCACCTACTTCCAACACAGCCTCCCGTATCGGTACACCTGGAGATCGCCACTGCAGACAGAATCACAAATCGACCACGTTCTGATTGATGGACGGCACTTCTCCGACATTATCGACGTCAGGACTTATCGTGGCGCTAACATCGACTCTGACCACTATCTGGTGATGGTTAAACTGCGCCCAAAACTATCCGTCATCAACAATGTTCGGTACCGACGACCGCCGCGGTACGACCTAGAGCGACTGAAGCAACCTGATGTCGCCACTGCATACGCGCAGCATCTCGAGGCAGCGTTGCCGGAAGAGGGTGAGCTCGATGGGGCCCCTCTTGAGGACTGCTGGAATACAGTCAAAGCAGCCATTAACGACGCAGCGGAGAACAACGTCGGGTATATGGGTCGAAGTCGACGGAACGATTGGTTCGACGAAGAGTGCAGACAGATTCTGGAGGAGAAGGACGCAGCGCGGGCGGTCGCGCTGCAGCAAGGTACCCGGCAGAACGTGGAGCGTTATAGACGGAAGCGGAGACAGCAGACCCGCCTTTCCAGGAGAAGAAACGCCGCCTGGAAGAAGCGGAGTACGAGGAAATGGAACAGCTTTGCCGTTCTCAAGATACACGCAAGTTCTATCAGAAGCTCAACGCATCCCGCAAAGGCTTCGTGCCGCGAGCCGAAATGTGCCGGGATAAGGATGGGAGCATCTTGACGGACGAACGTGTGGTGATCGAAAGGTGGAAGCAGCACTACGAGGAACATCTGAATGGCGCTGAGAGTACAGGCAGTGAAAGTCAAGGCAGCGGAGGAGATGACTACGTCAGTTCAGCGGACGATGGAAGCCAACCAGCCCCCACCTTGAGGGAAGTTAAGGATGCCATTCAACAGCTAAAGACCAATAAAGCAGCTGGTAAGGATGGTATCGGAGCTGAGCTCATCAAGATGGGCCCGGAAAAGCTGGCCACTTGCCTGCACAAACTGATAGTCAGAATCTGGGAAAACGAACAGCTACCGGAGGAGTGGAAGGAAGGGGTTATATGCCCCATCTACAAGAAAGGTGACAAACTGGAGTGTGAGAACTTTCGAGCGATCACCATCCTTAATGCCGCCTACAAAGTGATATCCCAGATCATCTTCCGTCGTCTGTCACCATTAGTGAACGAGTTCGTGGGAAGTTATCAAGCCGGCTTCGTTGACGGCCGCTCGACAACGGACCAGATCTTTACTGTACGGCAAATCCTTAAAAAATGCCGTGAATACCAGGTCCCAACGCACCATCTGTTCGTTGATTTCAAGGCGGCATACGACAGTATAGACCGCGTAGAACTATGGAAAATTATGGACGAGAACCAGACTGATCAAAGCAACGGTGGATGGTGTGCAAAACTATGTGAATATTTCGGGCGAACACTCCAGTTCGTTCGAATCGCGCCGGGGACTAAGACAAGGTGATGGACTTTCGTGCCTGTTGTTCAACATTGCGCTAGAAGGTGTCATGCGGAGAGCCGGGTGTAACAGCCGGGAACGATTTTCAACAGATCCAGTCAATTTATTTGCTTCGCGGATGACATGGACATTGTCGGCCGAACATTTGCAAAGGTGGCAGAACTGTACACCCGCCTGAAACGTGAAGCAACAAAAGTTGGACTGGTGGTGAATGCGTCAAAGACAAAGTACATGCTTGTGGGCGGAACCGAGCGCGACAGGGCCCGCCTGGGAAGCAGTGTTACGATAGACGGGGATACCTTCGAGGTGGTCGAGGAATTCGTCTACCTCGGATCCTTGCTAACGGCTGACAACAACGTTATTCGTGAAATACGAAGGCGCATCATCTGTGGAAGTCGGGCCTACTACGGGCTCCAGAAGAAACTGCGGTCGAAAAAGATTCGCCACCGCACCAAATGTGTCATGTACAAGACGTTAATAAGACCGGTAGTCCTCTACGGACATGAAACATGGACAATGCTCGAGGAGGACTTGCAAGCACTCGGAGTATTCGAGAGACGGGTGCTTAGGACCATCTTTGGCGGTGTACAAGAAGACGGTGTGTGGCGGCGAAGAATGAACCATGAGCTCACCCAGCTCTACGGCGAACCCAGTATCCAGAAGGTAGCTAAAGCCGGAAGGTACGAAGAGCAGGGCATGTTGCTAAAATGCCGGACAGCAACCCTGCAAAGATGGTGTTCGCTTCCGATCCGGCAGGTACGAGACGACGTGGAGCGCAGCGAGCGAGATGGGCAGACCAGGTGCAGAACGACTTGGCGAGCGTGGGGCGTATTCGAGGATGGAGAGATGCGGCCTCGAACCGTGTATTGTGGCGTCAAATTGTTGATTCAGTGTTACCTGTATAGATGTAGACTAAATAAATAATAATAAAAAAATAATAATAATAAGATTGTCTCTTGTTAATCAAAATTATAGCAGGTTCAAATGGAAAAGCCAACGAGAAAAATCTTTGTAGCAATCTAAAAGGACCAATAAAGAAATTTGTAGGATCTTTAAATTCTATTGAAAGCTTGTTAAGTATTTCGGAAATCAGAAGCATTCCAAGATGGACAATGCATAGCATAGTTACGGTGTACTTCGTAGATTGGACACCAATATTACTCATGGTTCTTTTGCAATCTCTATCTAGATTGCAATCAGAGGTCAAAGCGGATGTAGTCCTTGATTTCAACCTAAAGAAAAAAAACGATAAAATCATGAGGCTTACTACTACTGGAATCTTCACCGTAACTTGGAGAAGAAGGAAGTGTTAAGTACCACGGAGTTGCATATTGAGTAAGATAATCGTTGGGTCGAGATTTATCTGTAGATGACAATGTGGCCGTAGTAGATCTTACACCGTAACACACCACGTAGAGCTGTCTTCTCAACAAAGTATATCTTTAGCGTCAATGAAACATTAAGTTAACTCCACTAAAAAAATACAAAAAATCAAAGAATATTCAAGTGGTATTTAAAAAAAAGTTAACCGAGAAATTAGTGAATTCTGACCGTTACAATAACAATTTTAGAAACATGTTTCTGAAGTAAAATCTGGCTCACAACATTTCTCAGAGATTTCTTCTTTTTCATTTCATGAGCAATTCTTTAACCAATTTACAATGACTGCAGCAGCCTCGAAACAGTGAAGATGAATAATTTGTACTTGCTGGATCGTGCACTTTTAGTACGCTTCGTATATTTCGGAAAAGTGCAATTCTTCATGGGCCACTGGAATGTATGGAACACGTGATTAAATGTGCTATCGCTTATCAATTGGGTGCGCGCGTTATCATTTTTTTATGCACATTGAGAGAAATTTGCTTTGAGTTTTTATGTTTTTGAAGTAGCCGTAGCCGAAGTCCGTATAATACAATATTTATTCGATTTCCAAGGCAACTTCTTATGCTGCATACAACCCTGCTTACCCATTGTACATTGATTTCTCAACATCTGAGCTTTTGTCATAATTTTTCCTATTTGTCCTACCCACGATTTGGAATGTGGATGCGCCTCTGTTCATCAGTTAATGAAGAGTTAGTACGTACCGAGGTTTTTTAACTAATTGCTTGAAAAGTTACTTCCGCTGCATACAGTTTAGCCTCAAACGGTGAGAATTCGAGTCTTTCAACTATATGCAGGGTAAAGTTAATGTTTTCTTCAAAGACTGCTGTTGGTAGCGAGGACTAAATACGATGAATCCTTAATTACCACAACTTATTGCCCTAGCTCATAAATTGGATTAAGCCAGGGCTCTGTTTGGTAGATCTTACACCGTAACACACTACGTAAAAGTGATCTACCCAGTGTTACGGGAAATAAGTACTTGGTGGTGGTACTTGTGAGACGGAATTTAGTGAATATGTTAAAAAGTTCTAACGAAACACAGCTTTTGAATTTGAAGATGATGTCCCATATGCCACATTTTGGCAGGGCAAGTGAATTGAGAAATTCGCTTGGCTTGAACGCAAATTGGCCTGCATATGCCTGTATTCAATAAAATTTAATAAAAAGAATAATGAACACGGTATTCTATTTCGGTATTCTAATTATTATATTATTATAATTATATTTCGGTATTTTAATTCAGTGCGAGAATTGATCAATTGACTTGTCCTGTAAGAGGCATAAGTGCAAGAAACATTACCTTTCCAGTTTTTTTTTCTAAATTCTAATATAATAAACTCCAAGAGTGAGTTACCATACCGTAGTTATTAGATTCGATATTTATAAACACTACTCATTCGCTGAGATATTTGTTAGTTTCAAACAATTATTAAGCTCTTCGCACAAGGACAATAGCTTGATTCTGAATCCCTTTCCTGCCAGCAACCTTTATCGAGATTTCCATTTATCACCACAGAAGAGCTCAATATCGAACACAAAGCCTACGAATTTTTGTTTTGATTTCCACCGCAAAGGAAACCAACACCGAGCAAGCGTGCAACCTTGACTCGGTTGTCCAATTTTTGTCAATATTTATATCCGAACGTGTCCCTCCTGCCGGGCGAGAGGGTCTCCTGCCACACAGTCAATCCTCCCGATCTCTTCTATTGTCCGTGCTCGATCAAAGATCGCTTGGGTAACAACAACTTTTGCGAACGGACGCTCCGTTTGATGCTCGACGTCTGTGGTCCCAGTGTCACTGCATAAGGGGTCCCTGCTAAGTCAGTTCGAGGACATAAATTATCGCATTGGAACAGGTACTTTATTGGGCTCCGACAACGACGACGACGCACGGTGTGAATTTCGATGCGTTTTTCAATGCCGACTTTGAAGTAGAGTAACCCAAAACCGAGTTGCTGGCACCAGTACGACACCATTCACAAGACGACGACGGGACAGGGGTTGAGAGATTAATAAAATTGTCATCATTTTTTGCACCTTTGAATTGTCGGTCGATGCAACGCGATGTGGGTGGTCGGCCGATCGAGGTGACATTCCGAGGAAGATGTCCGAACAGGTTGGGCAGAGTGATATACCCATTTATATTAACAGCTATCTTCTGGGGGTATAGCCATGAGGATTTTTTTTAAATTCAATGGACTCATAAAGTCGAACACTCATTATAGTTCTCGTTAAGAGGATTTGGATTGTCGTTGGTCTCTAATAAAAAGAGAAACAAATTAACGGTGTACTATACTAAACATGATCTCTGCGAAATCCAATGATTCAGAAATATACAGCGACTCCATGAAAAAAGAATACAGTCGAAAAAAAGTCTCCGTTTTTGCTCAAAATTAATTTGCATGATGAGCCAACGTTGCATCCAGGCCTAACATTACATTCCGTTACCCTATAAACTAGAACTTCCTGGTGCAACCGCTTTTTTGCAGTACATTTTTGTCTTTGAAAATTTGATTCTTCCTTGCCGATACGAATGTTGTTTTGGGTAGTTCGCAAAGTCTTGCGAAAATGGTTGGTAGTTGATTGGAGTCTGATAGTGCTGCTCCGTCCAGATTAAAAATTGGATCATTCGAATATCTTTATGTATTGTGGGGCTGTTAGGAATTTATCAAAAATAAAATTATTGTTTCTAGATACGTGCGTTTTTATTTTTGTTTACAATGAAATCATTATGAAAGCGGCAGAAAGTACTATGCCCCAATCAGGCTTGTAAAATGTCATCTGCATGTCATTTGACTAATTTGCTCATAACTTTCTTTAGAAGCAAAATTTCTTCCAAAATTTTGAATGTACTCATAACGCTTGAGTAGGGTTATATTTTTGTCCAAGGGTACATTGCTCTAAGTATAACATCAAAGGCTGGAGAGTGAAAACTCTCCAAAATGTCACGTGTCATTTGACATAATGTCATTTGAATGACATTTTGCCTCCCACGCCCCAGATTACATATTTACAGCAAAGTCTCGTTAGACAAAGTTGTAGGCCCATTTAACCGCTATAAGTTCGTCATACAACATGAATTGATAGCTACCTTCTGAAACAAGTTCTGGGAAAATTATACAAACGAATGCAAATGACATTTTACAACACTGGCCCCAATCATAACATAGTAAGAGAAGGAACTGTGCTATGTTGAATTTTTCTGTTTGATATTCACGTGCGCATAGTAGCAACGGCAAGAAAATGGGTAAATCTCCTATATATGTATGCTCAAGAAGACATAGTAGAATTGACCGCTCTTTGTAGTAATTTCAAGTACCTTTTGCGTTCTACCAAAATCAAATGGTAAAATATTTTTAATTTACCTTTGATATAATAGTCATTACCATGCCGTTTTTCTCAGTGTAGCCTCGGTGTCAACCCAATTTTGTCCTCCAATTATTTGTCTTTCACTTGCATCTTCAATTCTTGCATGTATGAAGTTGTAAGATCTCCAAATTTTCCTGGAGTTTAAATCAAATGGTCTACCGAATCAACCAAAGTTTCCACGATGTCCCCAGCCGCGGTGTCAACCCAATTGTCTTCTGAGTATTGGTCTATCACTATCGTCTCAAATACAGACATATAAGATGTTGTAAGATCTCCAAATTGTCCTGGAGTTTAAATCAAATGGTCCATCGAATTAACCAAAGACTTAGGACATCATGAAGGCCTTGGTTGATTCGGAAGACCATTTTATTCAAACTCCAGAAAAGTTTGGAGATCTCACAACATATCATATGCCCAGATTAGAGACGCAAGTGAAAGACAGATACTCGGAGAACATAATTGAGCTGATACCACGGCATGGGACATCATGCAAGCCTTGGTTGATTCAGTAGACCATTTGATTTAAACTCTAGGACAATTTTAAGATCTTACAACATCTCATATGCCTCCATTTGAGACGCAAGCGAAAGAACAATTTGGAGATCTTACAGCATCTCATATGTCTTGATTTGAGACGCAAGTAAAAGAAAAATACTCGGAGGACATAATTGGGTTGATACCGAGGTTGGGGACATCATGAAAGCCTTGGTTGATTTGGCAAACCATTTGATTCAAACTCCAGGACAATTTGGAGATCTTACAACATCTCATATGCCTGGATTTGAGACGTAATTGAAAGAAAAATATTCGGAGGACATAATTGGGTTGATACCGTGGCTGGGGACATCATGGAAGCCTTAGTTGATTCGGTAGACCATTTGATTCAAACTCCAGGATGATTTGGAGATCTTGCAGCAGCTCATATGTCTGGATTTGAGAGGCAAATGAAGGACAAATATTCGGAGGACATAATTGGGTTGATACCGTGACTGGGTATTAAACTTTTGTTCGATGCTATTCGATGCATTCTAATGTCGGTGGGAGGAGAGTGCGGACAAGGAGCTAGACTTCACAAAGATGGCGCAGATCAGCGTTGCGTGCCACTAATTCTCTCTTTTACTCTTCCACTTATCTTATGCAACGCAAATAGTGACGTCACTATTTGCGTTGCATAAGAAGAGCGGGAAAGTAAAAGAGATAACTAGTGGCACGCAGCGCTGATCTGCGCCACCTTAGTAAAGTCTAGCTTATTTTAGTGCGGGGAGACCCGTGGAAGGTCTGGTTCCATATTGACTGCCATCGTGGTACTTTTCCAACTATGTCCTTAACGCAGTAAACTGTGAGTATCCTTCAAAATATTTATTATTGTATCGGTCATAAAAAAATCTACTTCTCCGCTTATTTTTAATCGCAACAAAACATAGGGTTAAGGCAGGTATTTTCGTCTTCACGTCATAGTCTCGAAAACCAATAAAGGAGACACTTTTTTGACAAACTTATTCGTATCAAATCTTAAGCTCAGGAGCAGGGCTGGCATACTCCTCAGAGTAGTCGAAATGTGCGTGTCTTTTGCACTCCTCAAAAAGACCGCAGAGAGTGTGTTTCGCTTATCGCTCATTCTTTCTCTTCCACAACGCAGTGAGTCCTCTTTGTGTTTCTACTCTGCATCGAATGCATTTGTCAGACACGAAGAGTTGAGGATAAATGATGAAATAAACACACCGTGTTCCTCAATGAGTTTTGACAAAACGGTGAATCAAACAGAATGAAAATAAACATTGTCAAAGAAAGTTAAACGTAGCTGTTGATTCTATTTATGCGTAATAAGATATTTTTGTTTTTGCTGGCTTTCGGGATGTCTGTGGGCAAAACTATTAAGAAGCGATTGCACTACCAGCATTATTCCGTCCCACCTGCTTTAATATAAGTTACTGACGAGACGATTTCTAAATACAATTTCCTTCAGGTAATCTTGGTTCTAAATTCGGAACATAACGGAAAACATTGAATTTATATAAAGTACCATTATTACATTTCAGTGCAATTTTTTCTTGATGTTAGCATCATGCCCAATGTACTCCTGCTGTCTACAACCTTCAAAATAATGTTCACGGCCGTATGAAAGTTTTCACACAATTTCATTGAAAAACACTGTTTATTTTGCACAATTCTGTGTAAAATATGTAGTTTTAGAAAAGATTTGTAATTTACGCCAAGCTAAAAATAAACAGTTTTAATTCCCCTTCCGTCTCCAGGCGAATAAAGGTTGCATGAAGAAGAAGCCGAAAGATATTAGAAAAAATGGCACGGGAAAGTACTCGGCGAAATTTATAAAACTCTTCTCACAAATTCTAGACATCTGTGCAATATCACAGAATAAAATTAAAAATCGAAATTATGTGTCACCCAAAACAATTCTGTGTGACATTCTTTGTATTAAGCATTTTGAATCAAATCTCGCATTCAAACCGATCAGAGAATGCCATACTTGTTAATACAGCTCATTGCATTAAGTCGGTTTATTCGGTTTCGATCAATACATCCAAACGAATCTCGTTGGCTCCTCCTAGAACAAGTATATGAATCGTGTACATCAATATAACTTTAACCCACACAATCTTCCCGATTCCATTTAGCTTGATGACGGAAAAGGAAACAAATATGCATGGTGCTTATTCCACTCGTATCACTCATTGCTCTCCCTGTTACCCTTCCACTTGGCACATCCGCATAGCATGAAACGTGGATTATGATTGTCTTTGGTTGCGTCGTTCCTCATCTTTTTAAACAGACCAGATGGTTAGGGCGTCAGTTTAGATGTGCTAAGTGTGGAGGGTTCGGGTTCAATTCCCGTCTTTGTCCGAATTTTTTTGTATGGTTGCTGAGGTTGTCGAAGTATACAGCATTTCACTCCTCGATGGGGAGTGTAAAATTAGATTCATTGTAGACACTAACACTTAACCAGTTCTTATTTTCTCGTGACCGGAGACCTAATGCAAGGGCCTGCCGTTTACTTAATACAATCTGTGCATATGTCGCAAATTATGGCAAACTGTACACTAAACTAATGCAAGATTGCAATAAAATGATGCAATCTCTGGTTGGGTGTACAATATAAGGAAAGTTCATCCCCGTACTGCTAACTGCATTTATCTAAATTGCTTCTAGAATTTTCGAGAGGCGTTTTCAAAATTAAACCATTTGCTTTCCTGTGCCATTTTCTTTTCAAATATGTTTCATCTTTTAGCTTCTTCTTCTTCTTAATAGGTATTTTTTATTTGATCTTTATTCGCCAATTTAGCATGGAGCGCCAAACTTTATTAAAACCTCGTCCTTTCTAACTGAGACGTTAGTTAAATAATTTTCAAAAGCGAAGTATGTTTGTGTTCCAAAAAAATCAGCGTGCTTCATAGAAAACGAAATCGTTTCTAAGAATATTGCACTAAGTGGCACAACTTTGTGCTAGCCCAGCTCTCACCGGCATGATTCTCTCACTCTTCGTCTTCGTCCTCACTCACCGTGTTGGCTTTGTTACACGATGAGTATCAGCGTCACTCTCTGTGGTGTGTATTAAAATCTCCTCATTGTGCACAGTGTGTGAGGAAATGCCAGCTCTGCTCAGGAGATACGTTCTGCTATAGTGGAGCTCTAGCGAATGGATGTTGCTTTCGATGGTTTCAGCCCCTATGACGATGGACGGAAATACCTGCCGTGTCCCTACCTCCAGAAACAAAAGCTACTTGGATATTTTGGAAATTTTGTCCACGTTGTGGATTATGGCGGGGAATGCTTTGATAGCACATGCTATTTGCACAGCAGATTAATTTTTTACATCTATGAGAGCCTTGGAAAATGATCACAAAACTTGTTATTTTGTTGCAAGGTACAATATTGCGGATCTTTTGAAATTTTTCCATTTTGCGGATTCCGTAAAGTTCTTCCGCAGCTGTCAAAGTACTTCCTTAGGCTTGAAAATCTTTGAAACAATGAAAAAAAAACAGATATTTGGTGTTGTCATCGAAGTATGCCATGCGAAACAAGAGAAAATGTATGAAGTGACAGCTACGGTAGTTTATAAATTGAATCGGAAAAGGAAAAGCTTTCTCTGGAATAGCAAAATTTTAAAATTTAAAATGACACGCTTCTTCTTCGTATTGGCATCACATCCCCACACTGGGACAGAGCCGCCTCGCAGCTTAGTGTTCATTAAGCACTTCCACAGTTATTAACTGCGAGGTTTCTAAGCCAAGTTTACCATTTTTGCATTCGTATATCATGAGGCTAGCACGATGATACTTTTATGCCCAGGGAAGTCGAGACAATTTCCAATCCAAAAATTGCCTAGACCGGCACCGGGAATCGAACCCAGCCACCCTCAGCATGGTCTTGCTGTGTAGCCGCGCGTCTTACCGCACGGCTAAGGAGGGCCCAAGCACAAGCACCGCACGCAAAAAAAGCGTTCTCGAATTCGTGAACCAACAAAAATACACCGTGATTTAATTCATGGATTCGGGAACACCAGTCACGTTTTCCAGAACGTTCCAGAAAACGTGACTGTATTCCCGAATCCGTGACTGTTGTTCACGAAAAAATACACCGTGAACTCGTTAGTTCACGAATTCATGAAAGCTTTTTTTTGCGTGCGGAAAAAACACGTCTAGCTAGGCCAAGGCCTACTCTTTTTTCATGTACCGAAAAGGCTCTACCGTCTCTATTCGAAATCAAGACACCTAAGAACTGCTGAGATTTGAGTTCAATGTTTGTTTTAGACCGCATTGTGCTTTCGTGCTGTGCGGTTCTATTTTATCTTTGCTTAAGGTAGTTTTTAATAACGAATACACGAATCTATTTTAATTTCAACAGTGTTTCTCAGCGCTATTTGTACCTACTGATCCGGCTACTTTTCTTGGATCCGTGCTTTCTTTTTACGTTGGACCCGTTTGCGGAAGTAAAATTCCGACAAGCGGTGGTAATCCTGCAAGGACACCGTTCTGGAAAAAAACCCTCTTATAAGGTCACATCACCACGCTCAGCAATGAGCATTAATGAAAACAAGAGGAAGGGGGGAGTCTCTGAATTCTCCACTACCTTCTAAGAAACAAGGTTCAAAGACCGTCCTGCAAAAGCGCGGCAAAAAGAGAAGGAAGCTGGAGACTTTAGTTGTTCCTTCTAAATCGTACCTTCTAACCTTCTAACTCCAACATTGAAAACAATTCTTCTCCTATCGAACTGAGCCAATTGAGCAACTCCAAACTACCTCTAGCCCAGGTGATTCGATTCATGCGAAGAAGCAAATGATTCCGCCAATTATGGAATCTGTTGCCGAGTTTTCTGGTTTTCGGAATGAGATTTTGAGTAACCTTCATTGGAACCAGATTTAGTTTTTTTTTTGTTAAATATCTTGGCTATTCATATGCTGTGCAGTGCATATGCACAGGACTCAAACCTCTGTGTATATGCACAGCCAAGATATCTAACAAAAAAAAAAAAAAAAAAAATTTATGGCCGAGTTGCCGAATAATAGGGTAACTGTACCCTTAGTGGAGGTAACACCATTAGTGGAGGTAGTGGGGTTTTAATAGGATTTATCATATTTAAACATTTACGATGGTTTTAGTTGATTCGTCGTGCTTTAAATATCCTGTTAAGTGCAACTTATCTTACGATTTTGCTTGAAAAGCTATTGAAAACAATGATTTTTCTTAACACAAATGACTCCCTTGCACCTATAGTGGCGCAACTGTACCAATAGTGGCAAGTCTTATAAGAAACCAATGGATAGCACCACTATAGGAACCAAAATTAATTTTTACCTCCACTAGAGGAAAAGTGTACCCATAGTGGTGCAAGCAATATTTGGTAATTGTTGTTGTTAAATGACATCTATCTTATTTTTGTTAGTATTTTTGTGGTTTTTGGCCTTTCAGTCTGTGGGTTTTTTAGAACCACCGTTTAAGATCTGTCCAGATCTTAAACGGTTGTTCTAAAAAATCCACAGACTGAAAAGCCAAAAACCACAAAAATACTCAAACATTAGCAGTCGAACTCTCAATCTACTAAATATCATTTTTGTTAGCAAATTTATTAGTTTTCTATTGGCTAAGATATTAAAGCTGTAGATTTCCCATAATTATCAATTTTTAAAAAATATTTTCTTTTGTCAGGATGGGTGACTGCCGTGTTTTGTCCGAATCTTTTGAAGATTGCAAACGTCTTTATCAGTATTCGACTGAGAAGCGACATGAGTTTTTCATATACGACGACAAAACTGAACGATGATTGTTCAAAGTCGTCCTATAAGGTCTCCCCAGTGATTATCAATCACTGGATGAGATCAAGATGGAAATTTTACAATAGCTTGAATTTGCACCAGTCCAAGTAATTAAAATGATGAAGAAATCCCACTCTGGTTTTTTTTTTCGTTCACTTCAACAAAAGTGAACTTTATTTAATGAAAAGTTTGGAAAAGGCCTGAATTATGTCTTATGTTTATGTTACATTGGAACATTTCCGCAGGCCTGGGGGAAATTTCCAAAACTCCACTCGGTGACGTAAGTGCCAAAAGTGGAGTCATGGAACTAAAGATTGCCTCTCACGCCAAGGACGCCTGTCCTGTGAGAGAAGATTCCAATAAATTTAAATGGGTCAATTGTGGGGGCAATCACAAATCCAATTTCTGGGAATGCCCTTCACGCAAAAAAGTTTTGACTTCCCGTGCAAAATTGATGACGGGAAATTCCAATAAAATCCCAGATTCGCCGGGTAAAATATTAAAAACGCTCAAATTCCGCAATCATTTGCTGGACGAGCAAATTTCGACAATTGCTTTAGTTTTAACGGATTCATGTCAGCTATGTGGCCAATTGGTAACTCATGTTGACTTTAACTCTGATCACCTTCCTGTGACGTTTGAAATCTCACAAGAAGCCATTAATAATCCAATCAGTTCTACTTTTAATTATGATAGAGCTGATTGGGATTTATATAAAACGTATATCAATAGGGATTTCGATGTTGATATTCCTCTCGATACCAAAAGCGATATTGATAATGCTCTCGTATCTTTGACAAATTTAATTGTCGAAGTCAGAGGCATTGCATTTCCTAAATGTGAAATTAAATTCAGCTCCATTATTATTGACGACAATTTTCAACTACTGATCCGTCTTTAAAATGTGAGGCGAAGGCAATAGCAAAGAACTCGCGATTATGCGTTGAAAGTTATTTGGCGAGATTTGCAAAATGAAATTGAAAAACGTTTGCTATTCTGAGAAATATCAACTTTGAGAATAATGTCTCAAAGTTGCATCCCAGTTCGAAACCTTTTGGAAATTAACGAAAATTCGTAAAGAACCTTAAATGCCAATGAATCGCCTGCTTTGAGCGTGCTTACAGCGGCACACTAGGAGTTAACTTTCTGAAATCAGTATGGCGAAAGGCATCTAAGGTTCGATTTCTCAAAATTAAGCACCTTTATCGAAAAAATATTTGGTAGGCGTAGTAGCGGACACCTTCCTACATAACCGGTACCAAATATTTTTTCATGAAAAGTTCCTAATTTCAAGAAAACCCGCGTTAGATGTCTTTCGCCATACAAATTTCTGGTGGTTAACTCATGCTGGCTATTTTGCACATATATTATAGCGCCTGACTGCGACAGCGGCGGGTAAAAAATCAGCCACTGCCAATAATTCATTCCAGCGCTTAAAGAGGGGAATAACATTTATGGTGGTGTAAAATAACTCAATTGCTTGTGAAGTAATGTTGAACGCATGGTTGTTTGTTCCGTCAATGGATGCAAACATAGGCAATCAGTAAATGCGACGCAGCGATTATTTCATATTATTTTGTATTATAATATTTCATTACAGAAAGTTCTTCAATTTTTCCACTTTTATAGTAAATTACCATCATTCTATTTCCCAACGCTATTGTGACAAACTCATATGAAAGAAGAAACAACATTCCAGCTATATTCACTCTACGTCCAAACAAATGAACTGCTCGTTCCCGGGTTTCCCCCTTCAAGCAGTGGCAGCAAGAATCATATCGGCCATTTCAATTTGCGTGCTTCATCCATTGCCCTCGTCCCTTGTGGATCGTTATAACAACGAAACAACCCACCGCATCATCGGTCACGGTTTAATTCCAGGGGTGAAAATTCAATCAGAAACCATTATTGCTTCGCCGGCACCGGGAGCCCCTATTCGTTCGAATTGTGCAAACTTCATTTTCGTCGGCTCGAGGGGTGGATCGCGGCTCATACGATATATGTGTACCTAATACGTTTGTTAATATGGGTTAAGAAGTATGCATGTAGATTCACATCAAATTTCACGTGTTTTAATTGTTCAAAATGCATTTAACTTTTTTCTATTGTGTTTTTTTTTCTTTCGGGGAAATTATGGATTTAGTAATTACGAAATAACGAAATTAGAAGTGAGTAAGTGAAACATGAGTAACATTTTTACGCGTATACGATAAAATTGTTTTGAAAGAATCTCCATCCACTCAAAAAATTGTCTAAACGCGTTTTTACCTCATCATATTTCTGATCAACACATTTAACTGGGAAACTTATGTTAAAATTGGTTAAGATCGGCTGTAAGTTACAAAATTGGTTGTCCTGGTTCAATGACAATATGACACAAGCGCCAGAATTGATTTTCAATTGCGAATTTGTAGAAGGTACTTATCATCATCCGCTCATGTGCTCGCAACAGGTTGCATTCGATGTTTTTTTGGTATTGAAAATTATCTTGATCGGTTCTGTTGACAAAACAAAATTAATACAAATAAATGTGATTGATAAGTGAAAGATTGGGAACTATCTACCTAAAGTTAATTTCGCCTCTCGTGTGTTTTCCTTATTACATTCTAACACACCAGAAAGCATCATCACCGCGAGGTGGATTAATCTGGACTTTTAAATCAGTTCAAAATTGACCTTCATCACTTCTTCATACACTTCATACTCTATAGAGGAAACTGATTTTAATTACCCACTTGTTCAATACTTCAATAATATTTATCACGAATCGATGTTTTATTGCATCGCTTTCGCTCCGACCGAACCGAATCCTTCCCACACCGCACCATGTGGCGTCAACCGTCAACATTACCAGCAACCATGCACCCTTCATTTCTCGACTCTGTTTTGTTTAATGTGCCATCAAATCATCTGAAAACACTGTCATCAATCTCACTAATTTTATGCCACCGATAGGATCTCCGATTACCCTTCGAAAGACTGCACCGGCCCGGGAGGAGATTCCTCCAATTCGGGCTTAATGGCACTGATGACGGTCAACGTTGGTGGTCCAGCGTGTCGTCGGTCATCTTGAAAGCATCTGCAGCAACGGCAGCCCTCGGCAACAAAGGCAGCCTGAAGAAAACTGAAAAACAGTGTCGAGATACAAATGGTCTGATTGGGAGGAGAGCCAACAACACGCATTGTTCGATGATGCTCTCTGGCCGTCCATTTTCCATCGCATTTTATCACACAACGGGAGGAACATTTATTCACCGGGTGAATATCTATCTTTTTTTTTGTTGTTGTGTGGAGGTTACCTTCGTTGCTTCCTTACAGATAGAATCCGACCGGCGGTAGCTCTTTTACTGTTTTTCTACATTTTTCTCATGAGAATGTTGCTTAGAACGGAACAATGCATGTAGGATGGTTTTGTAATAGAATATAAAGGCGCATCATTAGGCGCAGTATCTATTTCGAAACAGGAGAAGGCCGCCGCATTGTATAACATGGACGTTTAGGTTTTAATGGCTTTCCGTTGCTGGATTTCTGTTTTATTGAAGAGAATAAGGTTGTGGCTCTTGCGTGTTAAATGCAATAGATGCAATGTTTGTTTTGACGTACTAGATACAATAATTGCATTGTGAAATAATGTTTAGTCAAACACAAAATCAGCAGATTTTCTGATGGCATTGTACTGATTTTCAACTTCCAATATTAAAATTTAAATATGTAAGAAAATTTTAAGCCACACATAAAAGACAAGACCTCAATTCACAGAGAATATATCGACGGTTGTGTGCAAAGCAAGTAACACTCCAAAATTGCAAAGTCTCAGAAACGACGTTTTAATTTTTGGACTCTAAAAATGAAACTTTTATATCTTTGAGATTATTTGGAATTTCACTGATCTTTCTGCATGTGTTGATACAAATGGATTAGTTTTATGTGTTATAGCGAGTAAACTTTGTAAAATCGACAAATTCAAGGATTTATATAAACTTTTGGAAAAATCTATGAATTATAAAATACACATAACTGTTGATATAATCAATGTGAATTTTAACCAGGGTCTTTGTTAGGTGAAACATCATAATTTTCCGTGCTTTTCCCTCAAAATGTCTAAAACGAGCAATTTTGCGATGTGCCAGTATTGCACGAAACCGTCGATATAGCCTTCTCGTTACACCTTGGTGTACGAGAAAGGTAAAATAGTAGATTGTGCAACTAGTTGCAAAAAGATAGTAGATTGTGCAACTAGTTGCAAAAATATTGTACGTTGCCGAGTTGGATAAATACTACGAGTGCTGAAAAACGAGTTGCACACGCTATTTTTCGCAATGACAAAAAATGGGCTTTAATATGATAAACCAGTCCCAAAATGGTAAAATTTCATTGACTTCACATGATCAATCTTGCCAAAACATTATGTTGCAGCAGAAAACAAACATATTCCATGTTATTGTGCCACATTGTATTCTCGACAGACCATAAAGCGATAGATAAACCTACTTTTGGAGAATTTGATGTCATACCCATCAAATTATTTCATTTATTGCCTGACACAGAGAATACACTATTTGAATTGAACACTCGCCTAAGCTAATTAAGCTAAATGTGGTCATGCAACTATTGTTCTAATGCTGGTTTTCCATTATAGCACACAAATGAGTACTATAGTGGATTTTATGCAACCCATTTGGTTTGCATAATATCCATTGGGGCCCTCCTTAGCCGTGCGGTAAGACGCGCGGCTACAAAGCAAGACCATGCTGAGGGGTGGCTGGGTTCGATTCCCGGTGCCGGTCTAGGCAATTTTCGTATCATTGTGTTAGCCTCATTATATACGAATGCAGAAATGGTAGCTTGGCTAAGAAACTTCGCAGTTAATAACTGTGGAAGTGCTTAATGAACACTAAGCTGCGAGGCGGCTCTGTCCCAGTGTGGGGATGTAATGCCAATAAGAAGAAGAAGAATGTCCATTAAGGTCACTCCTGACGGAATCCAAGTTTAAAAGTGCTCGCGTTTTCGGGGGCACACCACTCGATTCAAAGGGGGCGCACAACTGTCATTTTTGTTTATTTAGCTTTGCTGAGTCGCAGCATGCGTGAAGTAATGAAAATGACAGTTGTGCGTTGCTTCCATTTCGAGTGGTGTGCCCCCGAAAACGCGAGCACTTTTAAACTTGGATTCCGTCAGGAGTGACCTTAAAGCATCCATTTTATTGGTAAGGAAAAGTAGGCTTTTTTATCACTCAAAAACCAACTGTAAACCAGGTATTATAATCAGGAATTGCAAAATAGTAGTTTGTGCAACTAGTTGCAAAAAGATGATTTTTTCAGCACGAGTTGTACGTTTATCCAACGAGGCTTGCCGAGTTGGATAAATACTACGAGTGCTGAAAAAATCGAGTTTTGCAACAAGTTGCACACGCTATTTTTTGCAATGACGAAAAATGGGCTTAAATATGATAAATCTGTACCACAATGGTACAATTTTATTTACTTAACATGACCAATCTTACCAAAAAATCATGTTGCTGCAGAAAACAGATTCCATATTATCGTCCCCATTGTGTGTTCGACAGACAATAAAGCGATAGATAAACCTGCCTTTGAAAAATTGGATGTCATGCCCATAAAATTATTTCATTTATTACGTAACACAAAGAATACACTATTTGAACACTCACCCAAGCCAATTTAGCTGAATGTGGTCATGTAACTATTGTTTTAATGCTGGTTTTCCATTATAGCACCCAAATGAGTGCTATAATGGATTTTATGCAACCCATTTGAGTTGCATAATGTTCATTAAAGCACCCATGTCATTGGTATGGAAAAGTAGGCCGTTTTATCACTCAAACGCCAACTGTAAACCAGGTATTATGATCAGGAATTGCAAAAAAGTATTTTGCATATCTGCATGCATGCTCTACAGCTTATGAAAAGGCCGTAAATTAATTGTTTTTCTTAAGCCGGATGTTCTGATTCAGAAAACTAACCCAAAATTGAGTTGAGTCGGATAAGGGTGAGATTCTCCGATGATAATTGTAAACAAACATAAAATGGTACCAATACATCAACAGAACTCAACTTTAGTTACATAATGAAAGCATTTTCATTACAAGCAATAGAAAAATACATTTATATTTGTCTAATATTAAACAAACTGTTCACGAATGGATATCATATTTCTTCGCCTCATTCCAGACGCAGACTTCATTTCAAAAATTGAATCATATCTCGCATAAATTTTCAAACCTAAGTAACATTTTGTTTCTTGAATTAATTTGAATGTTGCAATCAAAAGCTTTCATATTGGTCTGTTGATTGGAATTATTTCATGAAAAAAATGTTACTTAGGTCTTTTTGAAAAGTTAAGCGAGATATCTACAATTGGATAATATCACGTTAAGTCACACTAGCCAGCTATTTACTTTCATTGAAGAAGTTATATCTACAAGTCTAGGCAAAATATCTACCGTCATCGGGGGTGACAATGGTTCAAATGGGAGTGAGAATAATGGGTCACTGTTTGTAGCCGGCACGGAGCGATCCGTCGTAAAAAGCACGTGGCTTAAGCGCCACTCCATTAAGGAGACCACGGCCCAAGTTAATTTGCCCGGATGAGACTCTCTCAAGGCGAGTCCATTTAAATTTTCCCGATAAGGATTTATGGATCGGTCCAGCCAGCAACAACGAAAAGTGCCAAATTGGGTCCACCCTATCTTCCATCCATACTTTACAGCCACACCATACACTCAAAGAGTCGGTGAGAGCCCACCAGAACCTAATACACTCTAAGTGGGAGTGCGCCTCTCATCATCGGCGGACTCTCTCCTCTCACCAACAACCATTAATAAGCTGGAAGAAACATAAACAATCCACAGTCAAACTCAACATTGGAGGACGGGACTCGAAAACTAACAAACAATTCGTGCTGTGACGTTAAACACAAACCAATTGATCAAATGGCTAGGGGAACTACATAGAGACATTTAATTTAGAGCAACACATGGTATTTTTATTATAGATCTTAAAACTAACAGGATTGCATGTTCGTTTGCTTTTGCTTTCGCTTATCTGTTTTAGTGTTTGTGTTCGTTCATAATTTCTGTCCTATCTTGTGTGCGGTTTCTCTTCCCTAACTCTATCTTTCGTTTGTGCTCTGTGCTGTGTCTTAGGCTGATGCCATACTGGGAGAGAAGAGGAGCGATTAGAAGAGTTGAGAGGGAAGAGAAGCGTCCGCGTGCAAGCTACCTCAATGAGCGATGTATGGAAATCGCTTATACCTGGCATAGTGGAAGCGATGAGAAGAGGCGAGAAGCGGTAGCCAAAGAGGTGAAGCAGTTCGTAGAGTGCTTTGCCGCGCGAGATCGCAAAGGATCACTTCTGTATGTTTTTTGATTTGAGTTTACCCTCGTTCGCTCTTGTGTAAAATGGCTGTGGGTGAAAAGTATTGCGGGAGAGGAAAGCAATATTGTTTATTTTGTTAATTTTGTTAATAAAAACATTAAAATATGTATGGTTTTAGCTACATGTACGGAGCAAATCTGATGTATTTCATAGTAGCGGTACTCATTGAAATTGGGAATATTCTGGCGCAGTCCATAAATCTAGAAACACTTTGAAACAAAAAGCACGTATTTTGCTGTTACCACAGACAAACGGATGTAGAACTTGTTATTTTAATATCGTTCTCGAATTAAGGATTAGTTTTATATGATAGATTTTTCATGCATCTGTAAAGCGCGTTTGAACCGAAAGAAATTGTTGTGTTCAATCGCTTTGATATTTGATTTTACACTGAAGTCGGTTTTTACGTGGGAGATACGTATCGTGTATCTTGAAATGCCCGTTAAACTGCGTAAATCTAGATAACCGCAGAAAAAACAACTTCAACGAAAATCGGGTTTGCGCAATTTTTACTCATGTCCGCATTTTAACACTTCGGGAGTAATCCGATAGATAAGGAAATTGTTGTCCCAATTTTTTGCCGGGCATTGTATTTGTTGGGAAATGGTTTCCCTTTTTTCTGCGGATTTTTGGGATTTGCGTTTGTTTACGCCGTTTTTCAAAAAGGTTGGGAGCCGAGACAAAACGATTTTTGTGGAAGTTGTTTTTATGAGGTACGTATCTCCCCGAGTACAAATCAACTTCAGTGTATAGAAATGTCGTAAGAGAAACATCCATAAATTATGTAACGCTTGAAGGGGGAGGGGTGTTGTCGGCGAAGTGTAACGATCCATACAAAATTTTCAGATGTTTCATACAAAAAGTGGGACGTAAGGGGGGGGGGTGGGTGAAAACTTTCCGTTACGTAATTAATGGATCTTCCAGAGGAGCAAACGTTAAATAGGAATAAAACATGGCACAAAAAGTTTTACCATATAGTCTGTTGACGTAGTAGTTTGTATGTGGTGATAATCTATGTGGCTCGCATCATAAAATCGGTTTTTAATTGCGACATTCTATAAATCTCCCCAACACTCTTCTTTTTGTGCTAAATGTGCTTGGAGAAGCAAAATATTCTCCATATGACGAAATTCAAGGTTTTACACTTGTATTTGTTGCGAGATCAACACTCTGAAAAACGCTTTCAGTATGTCATGGCTCGCTTTGGTCGCCGCTTCACTTCGCTTTGCTTACCTCCAACCTCTTCGCTTCGCTTCTCTTCGCTCCCAGTATGTCATCAGCCTTAATGTGACGTCACTCTTCCACGCAGCGCAGCTGCTGACTAGTCTGCGCTCCTGCTACTTGACGGTATTTTTTTGGTGGTGGCGAAAACGGCTCACGCACGCATGTTTCACGGGTCCGTGATGGCGGACCCAAGCGTTGGTCGGCAGGCTTTCCGACTCGCGAAAAAATGATTTGGCGGCCCTAGTAGCACATTAGATGGCTCTTCAGTCTAAGACTGGCACAAAAACTTTCCTCCGCGGCGCCCTCCTCGGACGCCGCACTCCAATCAAAAAAAGGTTCTCACCGGTTTGTTGTGGGTTTTACTTAACCAGTCGATGACCTGCCGGTGGGGTCGACGCTCCCGGCTTGTTGACGCAGGTGATTGCTTCTCAATGACGCCGACGCGGCGCGATTAGAGATGTCGCAAATTAATCGATTACTTCGATTAATCGATTCATCGTTGTGATAATCGATTAATTTTGAATCGATTATTACCCAACGATTAATCGATTCAATAATCGAGAGGAATCGTGAGTAATCGATTAGTTACTAATCGATTAATCAGAATTTTACGACATCATAAGGATGTCGAAAATTAATTGATTATTTCGATTAATCGATTCATCGTTGTGATAATCGATTAATTTTGAATCGATTACTATACAATGATTAATCGATTCAATAATCGACAAGAATCAATAGTAATCGATTAGTAACTAATCGATTAATCGGGATTTTACGACATCTCTAGGCGCGATGGCGATTGCTTGCCGGCGGTTTGACGGACCGGCTAGTGGGCTTCGTCCACGTGGAAGTCCTCGTGCCTTCCCAGACGGATATGGTAACGGATCGGTCCGCTTCTGGCTGGCTGGTAATCGCCAGGTGTATTCCGTCCGTTTGAGAGGGGGAGGGTGGTTTCGTCGCGCTTGTGTGCGATAGTTTGCTGCGGGTGGGAGGATATCAAGCCAATCTGGCCGAACAAACACTTGAGCACGAACACATTATCACATTAGAGCAAAACTTTACCTTTGATATAGGTTCTCTCTGTCTACTGTCGCACACAAAATCTAAACGCACACTTTCTGCCTAGTTGCTAAGGAACGAACAATAATTAATTAAATAATTACATTTAAAATCACATTAGCACATACTTTAGAACAATCGCAATAATAACTGACAAACGCGGACATTTCCAACTTATTGGATGATCACGGAAGAAATGATTGAGCCCGTGAATCCTCAGATTAAGGATGGTGGGCTCGGACACAACCGGAAACACGTCATTTTCCTACCCCCTTTGTGTACGATCGTAACCTTATGGGCAAGATGGATAATTGACACGACAGTTGTGCTGCTTTCCCTCTCCCACCTTATCCAAAAAACAAATGGCCTCGACCTTGGAGAGCTTGGCTAATTAATAGTGTCCGTTTGACTACGTCAAGAGACGATTATGTACATTAATTGGTGATTGAAAGATGTAACTGCTTACAATCTACCTTATTTACAAAAACTATATACAAATTTGTTTACAATATTCCTGACTGCTACATGTTTCAACTACTTAGAATGCTTGTAGAGTATATTGAATGTATCGTAGGGCAAGAGACCTTTTTATACGATTCTGTTCTACGACCTCCAAACTGCTCGTGAGAGCAATGACCCATTCTCACCCCCAGACCCATTGTCATCCCCGATGGCGGTATTTCTAAAGAAGGAATCATATCCACAATGAATCGCCTGCTTTGAGCGTAATTACAGCGGTACACTAGGAGTTAACTTTCTGAAATCAGTGTGGCGAAAGTCATCTAAGGTTCGATTTCTCAAAATTAAGCACCTTCATCGAAAACATATTTGGTAGGCGTAGTAGCGGACACCTTCCTACATAACCGGTACCAAATAGTTTTTCATGAAAAATTCCTAATTTTGGGAAAACCCGCGTTAGATGTCTTTCGCCATACAAATTTCTGACGGTTAACTCATGCTGGTTATTTGCGCATATACGATAGCGCCTGGATGTGGATGCGGCGAGTAGAACATCAGCCACTGCCAATAATTCATTGCAATATTCAAACACGGGCACGGGCAAACACCTACTTTTAAAGAAGGAACAACATCTACCCTTGCCTTAATCGGAGCAAGCGCCTTTTTTTTTAAAAAAAAGATCATATTCACCATTCATTCCTGGCAAACGCATATTTTCAAAGAAGGAACCACATCCACCATTGCCTTAATCAGGACAACCGCCTACTTTTAAAGAAGGAATCACATCCACCATTGCTTTATTTGTGACAAACCCCTATGCTTAAAGAAGTGATACCCTCCACCATTGCCTTAATCCGGGCATGCACCTGCTTTTAAAGAAGGGATCACATTCAACATTGCCTCAATCCGGACAAGCGCCGTATTTTAAAGAACCCACCATTATTGCTTTAACCATTGCAAGCCCCTGCTTTTAAAAAGGGATCACATCCACCATTGTTTAAACCTGGGCAAGCTCCTATTTTTAAGAAGTGATCCCCTCCACCATTGCCTTAATTCGGGCAAACACCTATTTGAAAGAATGAATCACATCCGCCATACCTTAATCCGGGCAAAAGCACTGTGCTGCCGTAATCTGAAAAAGTGACGTATACGCCATTTTCCAAAAATGGTGTTAACGAGTATTACTCATCGAGTTCTTTAACAGAAAATGGAAAACATACATGTTGTAAAATGACTATTACGTCACTTTTCCAGATTATGGCAGAAAGCCGGACAAAACCTCAAAAACCATTTTTTCGTGATTTTCGTGAAGCCCATATTTTTTTAATTTACCATATATATTGAATGAGCTAGTTCCAACATTTTTTGATTGTAGCTAAATTTAATCTTTGGTGTCTTGTTGAAGTTCATTCCGTAAACCGAACAAATATGTATGAGAAAATGAAATTTGGCTAAACTTTTCTGGGAAATATTCGAAACGATCTGGTATTATGTATTAAAATCTATTTTTTTTTGTCTACTTTCCGGTGGTTAGTGTGGTGAATTGCGCATAGCTGCGCCAAAGCGGAAAATTGACTGGTGCAATGTTAGAATGAGGACGCTGTCTTTGTTCTAGATCCTAGGGCTTGGGCTTGCGGAAGCCCTTGGATAACATAAAGTATGTCAGATAACCATTTTAACCTCAAAATGAATCCAAAATTTCAAAATTACTCTGTGGTAAAGTTTTGAACGCAATCTCAGATTTTGTCCGGGATTTGTATGTGGGCCCGCCACTGTGAATAGGATGCTATACCCCGCTTATGCTCTTTTCGAAAGAATTATGTCTTTTCAATTCTGTTATCAACAGGTGCGGTGTTATATTCCTCACTAGAAACAAGCAAAAATCAACAACAAAACAAAATTATGAAAAATGTCCCTTGTGCTAAATGACCCTTTCTTCTGACACTGTTCACTTCTGGCAAATGAATTTCTGACCAATGTCATACAACTCATTTGGCCAAATAGGAGATTTAACCGAAAAGGACATTTGGCCGAACACGTCATTTGGCCAAGCAGGACATTTGGAAAGTGAGATGAGGTGGATGAAGTGAGATATATCATATATCTTATATCTTATTTCCAACTTCTAAATGTGAAAAGGGAGTAGTGCGAAGTGAGAAGTGACATTTTACTACTCACACCTCACTTCTCATTTTTCACAGAAGTGAGAAAAGAGGAGTGAGAAGAGATACGTCTCAATTCTCACTCCTCACTTCCCGCTGTGAGAATAGCGAAGTGAGTATGGAGACGTTTTACTACCCACTTCGCACTACTCACTTTTCACAATGAGAAGTAAGAAGTGAGGAGTGAGGAGTGAAACGTCGCACTTCTCACTCTTTACTTCTCACTTCTCACTGTGAAAAGTGAGTAGTGCGAAGTGAGAGCTGTCTCTCTACTCACTTCTCATTTTTTACAGTGAGCAGTGCGAAATTAGAAAAGGGTAGTTTGACGTCTCACTTCTCACTCCTCATTTCTCACGCTGTTCACAGTTATGCCAAAAGATCATGGCGTTATGAATGATTGTAAAACATTTTATCGAAAACTATTCCGCGGAATTCATTTTCGCGGTTGAATATTTCGGGGAATAACATTTGGCGGTTTATAACTTTTCGCGGTACGACATTTGGCGGTTTGTACGTTTTCGCTGAATGACTTTTAGCGGAATGTAATATTTCATGGAGTGCACAATTTCGCGGAATACTAATAATATTAGCTTAGTGTTCATTCAACACTGCTACCATTATTACCTGCGAGGTTTCTAAGCCAAGTTACCTTTTTTTTGCATTTGTATAACACGAGATTAACACGTTGAAACTTTTATACCTAAAAAAGTGCGATAAATTTCTTAGGCCGGGCCTAGTTTGGCAGCCACGCATCTTCCCGCACGACTAAGCAAAGTCTCCCAGAATATGTAGAAGGCCTTTTCAAAATTTCAATTGTCCCTTGAAAATCCTTTATTATATCTAGCAGACGGGCCAGATATGATGAAGGGATTATTTCCTCACTTTACTTTGTTACGGATAGAAATTTCTATGAATAATCCTTTATTTCTTCCTTCAGCCTTATACCGAGAAAACGTATTTATTTAAATATGGCACTATATCCTCCCTTCGCTTTGTACCCGACAGACGCTATCATTTAAAGAAGGCTGTTGGGGAGGGTCCTTGATTTAACGTTTCCTTTAGGTGGACTGTATTTGGTCGTTATTTCCACAACACGATGGGCAAATCTCCGGGTAGCCATTACACAGCCGATAAAAGATAGGAAGTCCGAATTCCTGTTTATTATTAATCAACACGACAGTTAGTAAAACGATACTACATTTATTCACAAATTTACATTTTTACAAGACGTATTAAAATATCCATGGCTAGACCCTTTTGAAGCAGCAGAGGTTCAACTTTATTCTAGCTACGAGTAATTCACACAACAGCAATGATAGATCTCTGCTCTCACGATAATGTGTATTGGAAGGGTAAAAACTACCATAGATGTGGGCAATGTTACTCTTGAACAAAGGCATTACCCCTTCCTTCGCCTTATACCTTGTAGATTCGTTCTTTTAAAGAAGGCGTTACTCCTCTTTTCGCTTTTTACCGGGCAGACGCATTCTTTTAAAGAAGGCATTATCAACTCCTTTCGCCTTATAGCGGGCAGATGCTTCCATTTAACTAAGGCGTTACTAATCTCTTCGCCTTAAGCCGGGAAGACGCGTTCTTTTAAAAAAGACATTATCAACTACTTTCACCTTTCAAGTTTTGAAACCCGAACCCGTCGGGTTTAGGACAGGTTCGGGTTTTAAAAATTAGTATGATATCAGGTTCGGGTCGAGTACGGGTTTGAGAGATAAAAAAATTCGGTTCCGGGTCGGGTACCAGTTTAAGAAATAAAATATTGAATATTATTTCATTGTTTGGGCTTATATTTTTATTTTTATTTTTTTTTATTAAAGAGGCTTTCAGAACTAGGCTGGTTCACCTTAGAACACTTTTTTTTCATTTAAAAAGAACCACAAAATATCTAGTTTGAATTTTCCGGTCAAAACTTTGATGCGGGCCTAAATAATTAAATTATGTCGGGCTCGGGTCGAGTACGGGTTACGAATGCAAAAATTCTCGGGTATGGGGCGGGTTGATAAAAATGTTATTCCATTGTTTTCCCACTTTGCTCTGGATGCGGTTATTCAAAGAAAGCATTATCTCCTTCAATTATTTAAATCATAATCCGAAAGAATTTAGCCCAGATTGTATTTAATTAAGCAGAAATATCGGTAAATATTTCAATAATAATGAATTCCGCCAAATGGCATTCCGCGGAATGATTTTTGGTGAAAAGGTACATTCCGCGAAATGTCTTTCGGAAAAAAAGGTACATTCCACGAAATGTGTTTCGGATAGTTGATACATTTTGCGGAATGTCGTACCGCGAAAAAAAAAATGTGGGGTTGTATACATGACACAACCGCTCGACGTAAACTACGTAAAACCAAATATAGAACACTGAACCAATTATTCCGCTCTATATAGAAGAGAAAGAACTACACTGGTGGAAATAAGTATAAAGACAAGCTCGGTTTCCATACAAAATGGCCATATTGGGAAGTCGATATCTCGATTCTTAGCGATTCGATTGGGCTGATTTTTTGCCTACAACCCTAAAATGACTTGAATTTTTATTCAATGATAGTTACATTTATGCATATATTCTGGTTATACGCGTTTCTGTTGGAAATAATTATAAAGACAGTTCCGTTGTATGGAGCTCCATATAAAAAAGTGGTGTCTTTATAATTATTTCCAGATTTTGAGGTCAAAATCAACAGAGATGTATACAATTTACTCAAAGATCGAAAGTTCAAGTTAAAAACAGGTGCCTAGTAAAATTTCAGCCAAATCGATCCTCAATCATGATGAAAATGTATGAAAATCATGCTTGTCTTTATACTTATTTCCGGCGGTATATCCCACCGACACTACTACCCAGCTTTAGCAGCATCTGCCACTCTGTGAGGGAGTAGGCACCCCACAGTCTAGCAGCTGGGCCACCCCATTTATTCATACACCCCAGTTCAACAATTGATATTACCCTAAAAGTAGGCAATTACCAAAGATTGGAACGTGTTGCATAGGGGATGCATGATGTATGAAAGAACAAAATTTTTCAATAGTTTAGCGATGATAATCAAAAGATTCAATAGTACTGGAAAATTGGTGGAGAGTTTATGAATCGATTGATATATAAATCTTTAAAATCCAGTGAAAGATAAAGGACCTATTAATGTTACAAATCTTACAAGATTTCGTGACGGTCCCCAATTCTGAAATTTTCATTTTACACCCTGTATCTGAGTCTTCCCCTTAGACGTAGTTTACGTCAAAATCCGCGAAATATCCACGTCCCACTACTCACTTCTCACTTTTTACTGTGAGCAATGAGAAATGAGATGTGAGTAGTGAGACGTCTCAGTTCTAACTCCTCATTTCTATCTTTTTAAATGATCTATTCGGCCAAATATCCTGCTCGGTCAAATAACATATTCGGTTCAATCAAAGTTAATTGCCTATTTCCGGGGATTAAACCACCCGACTTGGACGTTAATTTACAATGTTATGGAAACTCATATGTGAATATGTACGTTATGTGGAAGATATTGATTTGAAAAATGTATTGGAGGTAACCACTTTCCCTTCGATGGGACTCGAGCGTGAGTATTTAGAATGTCTGGCGGCTTTTCACATGTGGAAGTATTGGCTTGAGAAATGGATTGCGAGTGATTTGACTATGCGTCCAATTTGGGAATCTCGAGCTCGTTCAGTAGCCGCTAGGTTGCGAAGGCCGACGGAGGTCCTTCGTAGCTTAGTTGGTTAAAGCACCAGTCTAGCGTACTGTAGGGTCATTGGTTCGAGTCCCATCGAAGGGAAAGTGGTTACCTCCAATACATTTTTCAAATCAATATCTTCCACATAACGTACATATTCACATATGAGTTTCCATAACATATTCGGTCAGATGTCCTATTTGGCCAAATGTCCTATTCAGCCAAATGACATATTCAACCAAATAATCTATTCGGCATAATTACTTTTTCGGACGAATGACCTATTCGGCCAAATGACTTATTCGGCCAGATGCCCCGTTGGGTCAGATGACTTTCGGCCAGATGATTTCGGCCTAATGATTAATTCGTTTTAGAGGGACTCGGCTAAACGATCCTTCCCCATCATCAACAGCTGTTTTCCTGAGGCAAGCTGCTTAATGACACCTAACGGAATCCACACTCAAAAGTATTCGCGCTTTCAAGAGCACACCACGTAGACTAAAAATGACAGTTGCGCGTTGCTTCTGTATTGTGCCCTTGAAAACGCCCTAGTTTATCGTAAATATTCAAAAGTTTCAATAAAATTTGCTCGTTGGTGGAGAGTTTCCGAGTTGATTGATATGTAAATCTCTTAAATCCATCGTAAGCTAAGGGTGCTATTAACGTTTAGTTTTTGACAATTAATGTGCGTTTAGGTAGGTGTCAGAATAAGCAAAAGGAAAAATCACAACGTTTGAAGGCGGCGATTAAGCCGTTGAACGTTTTACTCACGATATACCATGCGCCTCCACATGCATCCATATACTACATATCTATGCACGATCTAGGGGAACGGTTCGGCACTTCAACCCATAGCTCCTATTTCCGTCCTATCAAAAACAAAGCAATGAAAAGAAATTTGGTTTGTTTCTTATTTTTTTCACCGGTGAGCATGCATATTAGCAAAAAGAAGCGACGAGATTGGTGCTGTTTTTCTTTGTTTTGCAATGAGCTGAATATATGTTCAGTGAGATGGAAAACGGAACAGTTCCCCTTATATTCTAAAAATAGATCGTTGCTTCGTGGTACGATGTCTTCTGAATTTTTTGTTTGTTCTGTGAATGTTATCATTTGAAGACGGTTCCCTTCGTCAGACATTAATTTAGAGAAGGGGCTTACGGATAGAATCAAGACGCTTAACCAATTTGTCAAATATAAAAATCTTTCTAAGCCGAGTTTAGTACTTTCCATTTAATTCCATTACTTTTTGTTATCTTTTCAGATACGTATTTCAACCTCAACTGTGAGGCCGTATTCAGTGTCGCGTACTTGACTCGAGTCAATACTAAAGTCAGTGGAAAGCACTAAACTTGTCTTAGACAGTTGAAGACATTCCACTAAAAGAGCTTAAAAATTTTTGTCATAAAAATCTATCTGATCGGAAATATTTTGGTACATTGATTCATTGATATTAATTTAAATTTGCTTGAAACAAAGTTTAATTTTCTAACCTATTACTTTCTCTGATTTTATTTCCACAATACATTGAAAGTATGAAAACTCGAATAAATCACTACATTAATAATAAAAGGTGTCCAATTTGCTCAAAAACAACATTCCCATACATCTCCACCGAACATTGACCCCAAACTGTCAGTTCCTTCGACAGTAAAATAGCTAGTCAGAAAAGCTAAATTCCAGCGCAGCAGAGTAAAACTATCATCAAAATCCCGTTTTCCAGCTGGGCTGTCAAACTGTCTGCGTTTTTAACGAAACTAGTTTTCGGCCCAATCACGACTTCGACCGACAGTCTGTGAATTTTTTTTCCTCCAAAACAATAGCACACAAAATTGAACTTTTCCTCCATACCGGCCACAATTCTCCGCACTATTTGAAGAGTTCGTTATGCTGCTGCTGCTGAATTTGGCGGGGAAAATTCCCAACGGAACATTTCAATTCCACTGCAATATGAGTTGGGCCTCCTCCTCAGAGGGTGTAAATTGTGAAGGCTGCAGACGCGGCCCCAGCTGACTGCTGCCGTGATGATAGAATTATTTGCACGAGACCCACGACGGGAAAGGGTGCAATAAACCTGCTGCCGACAGTTAGGATCCACACCGCGAATGGCCGGCCCGTTTTGCTGCTTCAATCGAACAGCAGGGGAAGATGTTTCAATCGATAAGAGAATTATAAAAATAAGCTGTTTAGTTTTAAAATATGTTCGTGATCGGTTCAACACTCGCTGGCACATCGCGCGGATGAAAGTTCTCTGACAGCCTTAATGTGGAATCGGCCCAGGCCCGTTGACGTTGTGGATGATGGCCTCCGCACGAACCCCTCTCGGGCAGGCTGACGGACTGATTGGCGCGGTGAAATGTAATTATATTTTCCTAGAACCAACAGCTAGCGTTATTTTTTTTATTATTAAAAGCTGCGATCTTGGCGAACGGGGTCGAGCGAGAGAAAGGTGCACCCAGTGCCGGCGAGCGGTTGTTTGCACCTATTTTCACCACGCCGACGACAACCGGGACTCCATGATACGAGTTTGGTTGTGTGGCTGTATAGAAAAGGGCGCGGAAAATAGAGAAATAAACCAATTTGTATACCTGAGACCGAGAAGCATGGCGGATGTTGTCGGGGAGGGAGCGGCAGGGTTTCTGCTTTGTTATTATAGCACCATAATTTAATTTCATGATTCACTTTCAAAACACGGACAGCCAATCATTTATCATGGAAACTTAATTTCTGAAAACATGGACCAGGCAGGCTGTTATTATGAGGAAATTAAGGACTTCTTTAGGGATCAGGTTTTGGTGGTAGATGCTCTTGGCTGTTTCGATCGGTATCACGCTTTGCTTTAGTATTGCGGTAATCTGAATTCTGAATGCTTTGAATTAGTATTTAGTCCTTTTCCGTTTTCTCGGCTAGGTGATGGATCTGTGCTGTTTGAAAGACTACCGAAAATATACTAGAAATACTTGATTTCATCAGTATTGTGCCTTCTTCTGGTTTCCATTGCATGAATGAATATGCAACTTGTGTGGCAAGTACAATGGATTCACTACGCCCAAGGTAGAGAAGGTTTACTACCCGAAAACATCCTAGACCAGGCCGAGAATCATCAGCTCTACCTCTGAAAGCCGTAAAATCGGAAACAGAAAGTCCACTTGGAAGTATTTTGAATCTTTGCAATAACAGTCGAAAGCAACAACATCTGATTCACAACCTGATATAATGCTTCCCGTATTAGATGTGTCATTTCTTTCAGCACGAGGTTTTCACCATGAAGCCTCGAGCCGTTATGTTTCTTTAGGAACTACTCGAGGAACCTTTTCAAAGCATGAAGCGTGCTCAAACTCAATTCACGAGTCAAGTATGAGACACTGAGGACGACTTTACAGTTGAGATCGAAATACGTATATGTAAAAGTAATACGACGTGGTGGAATTAAATGGAATTGTACTAAACTCGTCGCATGAGAATGGAAACATTCCTCCAAAAAAGGGCTAAATAATTTTCTAGAATTATTTTTTGCTAAGATTGCTCTCATTGATACAAGTGATGATATGAAATTGCGTATACTTTTCGCTTTCCGTCTAATCGTCACTATTGGAAGGTTGATATCCATTGCTAATACACGTTTATATAACGGATAAATATTAGAATTACGCATTTCGGCAATACATTGGATTTTAATGTATTGCGTTTGAATCAAATCATCATCTACCGAAACAAGACCTCCCATATTAATGTCCTAAATAAATCTCTTATTTTAGTTGCTTGAGATGGTTTATATGCCGCACATTCCATTACTTTATTCCCTTTTATACACATTCCTTTATATATCTACTTGTTGAACCCGGATACACGAAGGATTCTACACTTATCGTAAGACTAGTAGTTATTACTATCTCATCCCATTCGATGGTGGAATTGAACGAGATGGTTCACTAACTCGTCTTAAAACAAGGAAAGACATTCTAATTTGCGATCGCACGCCAAACCCTTCATCTAAAAGGCATTGTATGACGATGACAAGTTCGTTCAAATAATCAAAGTAGCCGTAAACAAGTGGTTAATTTCTCGTTTTGTTTTCATTGAAATACTACTGAATATTGCTCCTGATCCTAGATGATGCTATTACAACATGAAGTGCATCGTTCCTTCGTTTACCAGATTTTTCGGCGTGCCGCCCTGGAATAAAAATGATTTGAAGAAATAGACAAGGACAACTAAACAAAAACCAGAAAATTAACCCGCACTAATAGAAAAATCCATTGAAATTTATTATCAGCGCAATTCCAAACGGGATACAGCCCAAATGTATACACTATTAATGGATATGGATTATCTTCCAGGTAAGTGGAAGCATAAAATAAATTTACAAAACATGAATAGAAAATACAAAATCACGATTGGAATTGGTCTTTAAAAAATGCGAATTCTTCCTTGTATCTACCTGCTCAGGCACGCGATGAACTTATTATAGGAATAAAAAATCACGTAAATAAAGTAAATTTAAAAAACAATAATAACAATACCTGCTTAGGAATCAAAGCCTGAACGCAATAGGAACGGCAACAGAATATGAAAATGGCGCGGTTTGTGCTGAAACCAAAGTTGCTATTTCTACACGCAATGATCAGCGGTAGTGCGACACACCTGGCGGCATATTAGCCATATTAGTCGTTAACGTTTGTTTGTTTTCTAAAAAAAAATAAAAAGCTAGTAGAAAAATTAAACATCTTTAGTGAAATGGTACAAGAGCTTCGGAATATGCAAAAACCTAAGTGAACGACGTTGGTTGGTGAGAACGGTGAATCAGTATAGAAAAACGGAAGGTTTTTACGAAACAGCCTACCCGTTGATGAGGGAAAGAGACCCGGAATACGTTTTTCACTGCACCAGGATGTCGCCAACTATCTTTGATATGCTTCTTGAAAGAATCATATCTAGACCCATATTAGAAAAGGGCGTAGCAGCAAAAATTTATTCCTTCTGATTCTTTGTCTACATATCTCGGGTACTTATTCAAAAGGACGTATGTGATTTTGTAAACAAAGGTTCGAACGTCGATTTGCCCAATCTGATGACACTCCCACGCAAACCAACACCACCAACAGGTAGCCAAAGGCTTCCCCTACCTGTCTGTGGTGATGGTTTGCGTGGGAGTGCCATCAGATTGGACAAATCGACGTTTGAGTCTTTGTTTACAAAATCACATACGTCCTTTTGAATAAGTACCCGAGATATACAGCTTTGTATGCAGACGAGGAATCAGTAGGAATAAATTTTGGCTGTTACACCCTTTTCAAATGTTGGTCTAGATATACCGACATGAAAAAAAATCAATTCGTACACCGATTTCACCGGACTACACGGAAAAAATAATGAAAATTAAACAGCACGTGAAACTTGAGATGCGGAAGTTTACGCTATTCTAAGCTGAAATGGTTCGTCAACTAGTTTTCTTGCAATACAACTCACAAGCAATATTGACTATTCGCGATAAATATTGTATACATTTAGGCTGTATGCCTGATGCGACCGTATCCAGGAAAATCTCAATTATAGGCTGTTGAACATTCATTCGATATTCTGGCGGCTCGTTGGAAAATATTGTTGGCACCTCTTAATTTACAGCCAACAGCCGCTGAGAACATTGTCAAAACCACAATTGTGCTGCATAACTTTGTCAAATGTCAAGATGGAAATCGGTATGCGCCATCAGTTTTCGTTGATCAAATAGGGGAAATGGTGAAATTATCGCACCAGCCGCTTGGCGTTTAGACCCATTTGACCCACTCCCTGGAATCAATGGCGACTTTATACAGCGAGGACATAATTCGAGCAGAAACGGCTATCACGTGCGGGAAACGTTAGTGACATGAAAATTGATTCCGTTAGCTTAAGTATCAATCAGTTAAGAGAAATAAATAATTTTAACTTGGTAATGAATTTATTGGTCATTCATTGGTCTTCAATACATATTGGGCCTGTTATGCGGTCACTATGCTCGATATATTACAAAACAACTTGGTAGTTTTTTCGAGATCTCTAGAACTAACAATTTGGAGATGATTCATGAGCCTAACTCAAAATCACAAAAAAAAGCTAATATTTCAAACATGCCAAGTAAAATTTTCACTCTAGACTCTGATTTGGTTTTGTTGCTATTAGTGATTGGAAAGGCGCAATATTGATAATAAATCGATTCTTTTCAATACAATCTTTCTATACAAAAGAAAGCTGATCCGAAAAGATCCGAGAACACAATCGCTTAGTGACGACAAAAAGATCAATCGCAATAGGGCCTTACATTCACTCAAAATAAATTTAACTTAGAAGCTACATGAAAACATATGCAGATATTTTCCATGTTGTTTCGAATGTTACAGTTAAATGATTCATTAGTGATGGCACTCATTATTTTCAATTCCCTAGAAAAGAAAAGAAGTGATTTTTTGTTTGGCCTAGCGCATATTATTGATTTCCCGTCCACTCCAAGCAGACGGGGTTAAAAAATAGAGAAGACAATTATTTCATACACACTTAGTTTTTATTTCTGCAGCTCGGCAAAAATCCGCACTGCGGTGCGTCAGCAAAGTAAAAAACTGATATTTCAGCAGAAATGACGGTTGTTAGCTGATTTTCGGTAAAATATTTGCTGATTTTCAGCAATTTTGACAGAAATCTCGGCAAAAAACATGATTGCTGGGGCACGGCTGTGCGAATCTCGGTAAAAGTTGACCATTTTGCTGAGACCCCGGTAAAAAAATTAAGTGTGTAGGTACCTACTATTCTGAATTGCAAATAATTCTCATAGTACTTTTACAAAATGTTTAATGAGCGATTGTTGATAAACATTAAACATACATCTCGCTCTGTGAGCCCCACTCATGTATTTTTCACATCCTGCGTATGAGACAGAAGCGGTAGCCTTATGACTGTCAACTCCGTTGTAGATCTTTGGAAGCGTCCAAAAATTACGTAATGCTAAGAGGGGGAGGGGGTTGAGCGAAGTGTGACGATAAATACAACATTTTCAAGCCTGCCTGCAAGCCGCAAGCCTGCAAATCTTCGACACACTGAAACAAAAACCTGGTATTTGGCGTTGTCATCGTAGAGTGCCATGCCAAACAGCAGAGAAAAAGTATGAAGTGACAGCTGCGGTAGTTTGAATATTCAACCGGAAAGAGGAAAGTTTTCTCTGGAACAGCAATACATGAAATGACGCTCAGTGTAGCATATTCAGGATCCGTGAATGGAGTTCCATCGAAACAAGTGCTTAGTTAGTTTTAATATTAAAATAAACTTGGGGTAGTATAAATACACTACAGAAAACTCTCTCTAACTCGATATTCCCTTGTTCTATGAAATTCAAAGTCCCGGAGCATACTGCGTTGCCTCCGGGGCCCTCCTTAGCCATGCGGTAAGACGCGCGGCTACAAAGCAAGACCATGCTGAGGGTGGCTGGGTTCGATTCCCGATGCCGGTCTAGGCAATTTTCGGATTGGAAATTGTCTCGACATCCCTGGGCATAAAAGTATCATCGTGCTAGCCTCATGATATACGATTTCAACAATGGTAACCTGGCTTAGAATCCTCGCAGTTAATAACTGTGAAAGTGCTTATTGAACACTAAGCTGCGAGGCGGCTCTGTCCCAGTGTGGGGATGTAATACCGAGGCGGCTTTGTCCCAGTGTGGGGATGTAATACCAATAAGTAGAAGAGGTTGCCTCCGTAAGTCGATACCTCCTTTACTCGATATTCTCTTCGAAGTAATTTTCCAAAGCATTTTCACCTCGCTAACTCGTTGTTGTCAGAATCAGTTCACATGCACAAAACATATGATGTTGGGCCATGCCGTTTGGTCAAATGTCGTTTGGCCGAAAAGATAAAAAAACTTATATTGTGAGTAGTGAAAAGAGATTTAAAAGTGAGAAATGAGAAGTTATAAGTGAGACGTGAGAGGTGAAAAGTGAGAAGTGAATAGTAAAAAGTGAGAAGTGAGAGGTGAAAGTGAGAAGAGAGAAATTTTGAGAAATGAGAACTGTGAAGTGAGAAGTGAAAAATAAGCAGAGAATAGTGTGAAGTGAGAAGTGAAAAAAAGGGAAGGCGAAGTGAAAGGTAAAAATTGAAAATTAAATTGTGAAAAGTGAGAAGCGAGAAGTAATAAGTATGAAGAGAGAAGTCAGAATTGAGAAGTGAAAAATGAAAAGTGAAAGGTGAGAGAGAAGAGAGTGAGAGAAGAGCTTTCTACATCCCAATTATCATCTATCACAATCGCTTGCTACTTTTTTCAACTTCTCACTTCACGAATAACACATCTCACTTCTCACCATTAACTTGTCACTTCTCATTTCTCATTCCCACTACTCACTTTTCACTACTCAATACTCACTTAAAACATTTTATTTCTCACTTCTCTCTACTCTGTAATCACACCAATCATCACTTTTCACTTTTCACTTCAAACATCTCACTTCTCACTACATTTTAAAAGGAAACCAATTCTAAAACACTTGTCATAAGACGAGTTTGTACATGGGATTCCACTACTTGAAATGGGATGGTACAAACTCGTCTTATGACAAGTGAAGACATTCCACTAAAAAGCTCAATATAATTTTCTAAACAATTTTAACTATTCGGCCAAACGGCGTTCTACCAAATGACCCTTTCGTCCAAATAGCATTCTGCCAAATTACCCTAAGTCATATTGCTACATGTTATAAAAAGTTTTTGACATTTTGGAAAAATGTGTTCTCTATCTCGATACCTCCCCAACTCGATGGTCCCTTCAATATTGAGTAAGGGAAAGTTCACTGTATTTGTCATATCCATTACAGCATTACGTTTTAGTAAAAAGCTGATTTATTTGGAGGTCCCCGAGTTATCGTAAATACATATCGTAATAATAATGTAATAACGTCTTTAAACTACCTACCCAAAAATCAGTTGTAAATATCAGACAGCCATATGTTATTGAGCTTCCTTTATATAAATATGTTAGAGAAAATATAACAACTTTCGTCCTTTATTACGTAAAACACGAAGTCTCCAAAGGTTTTTTTTCCTATCTATCACGCACGTCCACTTCGGAGAAAATACTTCCTATCAGCCAAGAGCAGCGAGGAATCAATGAGTAATTAACACAAGCTTGATTTTCGAGCGATTGCTTTACTGACGATGTGGGAAAGGCAAATCACTCCTTTCTAGCAGCATTAGAATATCCAATATTATAATCACCAACAGAATGTTCGTGTGAGCCTTTCAAATGCACAAAAACTTTCGTCTTTTTTCAAATCAGTGTTGTTGAGTCAACCAAAATCAGCTCAAATTTGAAATATGATTTCCAATTCATGGAGGCGGGATACACAATCACGACCAGCTCACCACTCAGCACGCTGTTTTGTTTATTAATTCGAATCAAGAATCAAATTTGCATTATATTGTGATAGATTCTAGAAATTTGTCTAATTTAAATCGACTGAAGAATCGCTTCGCACTTGGGAACGACTTTGATTTATGCCTTCGCGATAGGTTTCACTTTTGACTGCAGTCTACTTCAGACAAATTTATTATGTTTTGTCATGGCAAAAATGTTTCAGATATTTTCCTCCGAAAAAAAATCAAATAATATGACTTTGACAACCGACTAAATGATGTAAGACATGGGCGGCATGGTACGTCAGCTATTCCTACCAAACAAAGATAGCGGTAATAAAATCAGGACAAATCTATCACGCGATTTGTTTTTTTTTTCAGTCACCCTTTTTCACTAATCTCGGTTTCTGTTCATGGCGAAGCGCAGCTAGCGGGAATATGATGGCAGTTAAAGTTTTATTAGCTTTATGGTTGATAGTGGGCTACTGAATCATGAGTAACAGCCGTAGAAGCACGCCCGTATATTGTTTGATCTAATTTGATTTATGACCAACGCAGGACTGAATTGGAGACCTTTGCCTGCGGGGAATGGAAATTTGTTGATCTGATTTTGGTTCATGTTTCTGACTGCGAGAACAAACAAACAATCGCTGAATTGGTTTGTGTGATGGATTATTATTCTGTGAGAGACAAGCAATTCATACTTTTTGTACTTGATTGATAAGTCTATGATTTTTCATCTTCTAATTTTTTCATGCTTTTTTCTTTTCTTACCTTCTGTTTAAATTTAATTTAGTAATCGTCAACGGATTACTATGCTTCAAATTTCTTTAGACGGAAAATTGTGCCAAGCTTTTTCTATCATGTCATTGCAAATAACTTTTATTCATTTTTCATATTTCCATCCATCCAGTGTGCTTCGAGAATATTGAAATTAGCTCCAAACTAATACACTTATACTTTTTGAATTATAGCATCCTACTAACAAACCACCAAGCGTTACAAAGAAGTGCGAAACTCTCCGATTAGATCATTGCAATCATCTCCAATCACCCCAGGCCAAACTCCGTAAATAACTCGTCTTGTTGCTCCAGCCAGCCATTTACGCAACCCTACCTTAGGGGCGAAATATGACGACGTCCTTCCAACTCAACTGTGGCGTGGCTTGCGCTGTGAACGAGCCAATATAATAAAGCAAGTGATTCTTGGACATGTGTGTTGCTGCAGACAAAATACTCCAGAGTCCAGACAAGCAAAAAAAAAAAAACAGCCGTCTTTATAATTTTCCCTGCTCTTCCATTCCGAGAACCATCCTCAAAGGGGAATATGTTTGCAAACAAAAACTGCATAATGACGCCGGGCTGTCTTTTGCAATATTAGGTACTCAAAAGGGAAAATGTTTTCTGGCGTTGTTTGCTATAAGGGCGTAAAATCATTTGGATTTTTATCAGGAAATCAATAGTGAAACCGATGTATGTACACACAATTTTTCAAATTTTGAAACAATAATGGATTTATTACGTGATATAACGAAATATATACTCCATAAAACAATAACAAAATCAAATACGCCAAGTCGGTAAGAAAAAGCAAGATTTATGAGAAGTCTGCGGTTTTGGTTTATGATCGCCCATGGCCAATCGTTGGGCCGTTTATTGTTTCAACAACAGCTTGGATCAGCCTGATCTAGGTTCATATCGTTAGACGCCTAGGGATTATGCCTCGTTTGCGTGAAAACATGTGTAAGACACTGCCTGGCTGATGTAATAAACTCAACCTAAGGATGGTAATTTATTAGACAATCATGGAAATGTGTTGTTGTCTATTTTCATAGGAAGGGAAAATTGCCCCGCTCGATGGATGGATCAATTGTCGACCGCATAAGGGCGCACCGTTCAATTTCCATCGAAGCCGTTAAACCGAAAGCAAACATTAATCAAAAGCGCAAACAACACAACATTAGGGCCCTCGGATTAGCACAAACATAGCCAACAAACGAATCAAAATACGATGCATGAAACCGTGATTTTTCAATTTATCTGCCTGCTGGAGGATTTTCCCCTGTTTTATTAAACGGACAAAGCCCCGAATGCAAAGCTGTTAGTTAGAGCCTCTCTTTTTTTAGCGGGAAAGGGTTCCTCGTTCTTAATGATATGATCTCTCACGTTTTCCATCTACATGTTTATTCATTTTGTTCATGATGTTTTTTTTCTGCGTTGCATTCGCCCTCCCCGGATCTCGGATGTTCCTTCATATAATATTATGTTTTGTGTAACCATACTCCTAAATCACACCAATCTCGTTTGGAAAACAAAACATTCGCCGAGAGACGAAGGCGGTGAGGTGCGAAGGCACAAAATGGTGATTAAGAAGCGTGCTCCGCTGGGCTTAGGGTGAGACTCGATCCGGTCCCGGTTCCTGCGTGAAAAGTGGCGAAAATTAACGACTTTACCATGCAGGGAAAACAGGAGAAACCCAAGGATAAAGGGCACGTCAGTAGTGTGTTAGGGGTTATGGAGAAGTGGAGATGATGGATACCAGACAATAATAATGTAATGTAGGCACTGGATCTGTGCGTTGATTAAAATATTACCGACAGCAGTGAGTTGTATTCAATATTTAGAGAAGTAGTATACGTTGAAGTGTTTATCGGCTATGCAGTCTAAAACGACCAGCTAAAACGCTGTATTAATTCTGATCCGACGTTTCGGTACCTTTATTGGTCCTTTTTCGATGGCTTAAAATCGCTCAGCGTTTCATTGTCATTGTTTTATTGTCGCTGAGCGATTTTAATCCATTGAAAAAGAACCAATAAAGGTACCGAAACGTTGGATCAGAATTAATATAGCGTTTTAGCTGGTCATCAGACTGCATAGCCGATAAACACTTCAACGAGTTAATTACAGTCGATAACCACCTCCACGAAGTAGTATACTTATCACCAGAACATGCAACATTATTGCTCACCAAACGCAATACTTTGCTGTTCAACTAGGGTGACCATATTTTGAATTCTTCCAAAAGAGAACACTCATCTTAATCATAGCATAAAAGGAGGACATTTGGTTGAAAAAGGAGGATTTGATTTGAGAAACAAAATACATATTAAACACAAAACTTCCTGTGTTTGACTTTATTAGATTTTTTGCAGACTAACTTGCGTTGACTACAGCTGAAAATGCTTCGGATCTAGAAATTTGCGGCTATATGCAGTTTGTACGTTCACTAAGGGGTAACTGGACCAAAATCCTGGCCAAAATTATATTTCGGCGTTTTCTGGTAGGTTTTGCATTTATGATGCAAAAACATAGTAACAATCGATTTTAGAACATTTTTACAGGTGCAAATTCACCTACCAGTGAGAAATGACCTTTCTTGATATTTTCAAAAATGAAATTATAAACTAATACAGAAGTGACAGCTCCATGACAGTTTATTTTTTCACACACTTTTGTCCTTAATTCACGTGGGAAACGTGGAAAATGAAAAATCTCGCGTAGCATTTGATAAGGGCCTATTACAGAAAGGTAAACATTAATCGATTGAAAACAAAACATTAGATTTTCAGCTCCTATTTCACAAGTTTATTATATTTTTAGCAGCGAAAGCTACCCAGAACGTACAATCAACACTGATTACTCACGCATAACATCAGTTGCATCGTAAAATTTGAAATTGATTAAACAAAAGTCTGACTATTGTTTTTGCACCCTTATGGATCGTTCATACACTTTTTGCTTAAAACATCTTCATCTTACAATAACATAGTATTGATTATTTTTGGAGAGGAAATGTTTCTTTCTGTTTCCTGTTTTGGTCCTATGTACAAGGTTGCCTCATATGGTTACTTCACTTAAGACCAAGTAGACTGCTTATTCGAATTGTTTCTATTTAGCTTGAAGTGGCACTTGCCCATTTTATCCCCTTCCCCATATTATTTCTTTGCTTCAACTTGTCTACATAATATCAACTATTATGTATTTAAGTTATATCGAGTTTTACATATCTGTTGTCAATGCAATCGCCAAATTCAATACAATCGATATTTAGATTTTTCATAAGATTGGTTAGTGGGAAGGAGATGAAAGATAATAGAGCATTCGCTATGCTTTGTAGAGTTTTAAATGAGTAGCAGATGCCCCAAACTAACATTATTATTTGAGGGCTAGGTTACAAAATTGTATAAAAAAGTTTTTTTTTAATCGGCTCCGTAACGCCCTACAGCATTTGAGCCTACCAAATAAACGAATGAATAACAAAAAACAGAGTATGTTACTGTTGTATTCAATCATGTCTATGTGTCAAATGCCTCGAAAACCAGAAAAAGCTATCTGCGGAATTTTTCTGCCTATATACTGTTGAAAACAATGGCGGAAAATATAAAAACAACCTAGGGTATCTGTTCCCATATTAATAACAGCCCGTATATTAATCTCAACCGTAGATGAACCAAATAAAAAATCAATTTAATTACAATTTCTCACATCGTATGTACACAATAACGGATGGAACACATTCTTGAATGTTTGGAATATTATTCAAGATTTTGTTTATGTTATGTTCTAATTCACAAGAATCAAATTATTAAAAGATAAAATTATAAAGCACTTTTTTTTCATTTTCCTACCTCTGAACTGATGGTTTGATGCACTGCTCGATTGCTACTAGCAGATTCATCTGTTTTCACGCCGTTGTTTTCCACTCAATTTCAAGTCAACACAAATGTATTCCTTCAAAATTCACTTCACAACACATAAAGCACAACACATTTTCACTATAAATATAATTATACTTGAAAAACCAGCGCGATTTCCTATAGTTTGATATAGGTTCATTTCGAACAATGTCTAAATTATCCTCGTCCGTATTCCAAACTGTTTACATGGCTTGCAGTACTCTCAAGGGTTGCCGACCTAGATTTTAATTTCAAAAATGTTTGAATGAACTTTCACTGTGAAATTCAACTCTTATGTTTGTAAAATAAGGTATATCGAAAAAAAAAATCTATTACAGTCGCCTCTCCACATCTCGATATTGAAGGGACCATCGAGATAGGGAGATATCGAGTAATGGAAGGAAAATTGAAATGGGTACTAGATCCAAGAAAGCTCGTTGCTATGAAAAGCGACAACAAAAGAAATGTAATTTCATGTTGTTGATGTGTTTGTTTTTGTCCAAAGATGGTCTAGTAGCCTAAAAATTTGAACATATCGACATAAGGAGAGTGAATCCTGAACAAAATATGATCAGAACACATCGAGATAGAGAGATATCGAGATAGGGAGGTTATCGAGATGTAGAAAGCCCAAATGTGTGTAGATTGAACGGACTGAGGAAACCATCGACATAGGGAGAGATATCGAGATGTAGAACATCGAGATGTAGAGAGTCGACTGTACAAACATAAAATTATACTAATAAGTTGAAAAACAACAACAAAAACTGCAATTTTGCAATTATATTTCAACTCAAATACAAAACATTGACGAATACGGCATCACTGCAATCATATCGTTACGTATACACACAAGTAATAGTGTGCGTATTTTATGTTGGAAACAGTATTATTGATATAGGTACAAGCATAGGATTAACTCTTTTTGAATGTTATTGAAATAGGTACATGGCGGTGATGATGTTTTTTAGCTAAAAACTTCTAGAATGTGATAATAATTTCATTTTTGAAGTTGCCAAATTGTTCTCAATTAAAAATTACGTGAGCTGAGCATAATTATTCTCATGTTCCTTGATTATTGGGTGAGAAATCAATGCATTTCATATGCGCATTGCCTTATTGTTATTGATATAGGAACAGATACCCTATTTTGAAGTTACTCGCAAATTCGTTTGCGGACGAGTGCGGATGATCTTTAACCCGCAATGGAAAGATGAAAGCCTATATTTTCATGTGTGTACAATCTCGTAGCTGAATACGAGGGAGTACTTCTACTTTTCTAATAATGAAGTTTGTTAAAAAATGTCAAAAACTCCATGTTATTTATGTTTATGAAAACATATCTTAATGTTGAATATAATTCATTTCAACTCATGGAGGACCTAGGGCAGTCTATAAATTATGTTTTGTGTACTATAAACCTAACATTATATGTGTTGTTTAGATTAGTCAGCAGTGGTAACCGATCTTTGTCTTACGGCACGCTAAAACCATCAAATTAACATGATTTTTGATAGGTTGTCATTAATACTTATAAGGAACAAACGTAAAAATTTCAATGACACATAATGGAGATAATATTGAAGAATATTCTAAAAATATAATACTATGCAAAAGTTCGAAAAACGAGAAAGGGTTTTTGGCCATCCATTTGTTCTAGCTACTCCACCGTGCGTTGTTTGTAATAAATGTGAAAATTCACAGAAAATTAGTATTTTTTTTGAACTTCCATACAAATTGTATGAAACGTTATAAAATGTAGCAAAACTATGCACCCATTTTTCTCGAAACTAAGTTTTTGTTACTTACACCCCTTTGCGTTTGACCCCCTCAATTATTATTTCATTTGATATAATTTCGAAACGATTTTTTTTGATCACATATATTGTTTGGTTGATTTTACTTTTTGTACCCATCTGTGCACTGTGGTAGTAGCACGCAGTAGGGTTGAGTCCTATCACTGTTTACTAAAACACATTTTCCAAAACAATTCTTCCACAAACTGTATATGTGCAGTTTAAGTTTCTGAAAACTTTTAATTTTTATTTACTATTGAAATCCATTCTGGCACATTTTTTAGATTTCTTTAACCCATTTTGGAACAGACGTGAGATGGCATTACAAAGTTGGAAGAATATCAAAGATGGCAGTCATGTCAACTATTTTCGCCTCACATACTCAAGCAAACATACCATTCTAACAATTCCGAGAAAATCAACTTGTTGGAGATTCTTTTGTACGTTGAGTTTTTTGGAAACCTAATGAAAATATTCCAGTTTAGAAAGCAATTAAACGCAAATGTACACACTATAACGTCAACAGCAGACCAATAAAGTAGCTGGTAAGGATGGTATCGGAGCTGAGCTCATCAAAATGGGCCCGGAAAAGCTAGCTACTTGCCTGCACAAACTGGTAGTAAGAATCTGGGAAACTTAACAGCTACCTGAAGAGTGGAAGGAAGGGGTTTATATGCCCCATCTACAAGAAAGGCGACAAGCTGGAGTGTGAAAACTTTCGAGCGATCACCATCCTTAATGCCGCCTACAAAGTGATTTCCCAGATCATCTTCCGTCGTCTGTCACCATTAGTGAATGAGTTCGTGGGAAGTTATCAAGCCGGCTTCGTTGACGGCCGCTCGACAACGGACCAGATCTTTACTGTACGGCAAATCCTTCAAAAATGCCGTGAATACCAGGTCCCAACGCACCATCTGTTCGTTCATTTCAAGGCGGCATACGACAGTAGAGACCGCGTAGAGCTATGGAAAATTATGTACGAGAACAGCTTCCCTGGGAAGCTTACCAGACTTATCAAAGCAACGGTGGATGGTGTGGAAAACTATGTGAAGATTTCGGGCGAACACTCCAGTTCGTTCGAATCGCGCCGGTGACTAAGACAAGGTGATGGACTTTCGTGCCTGTTGTTCAACATGGCGCTAGAAGGTGTCATGCGGAGAGCCGGGTGTAACAGCCGGAGTGCGATTTTCAACAGATCCAGTCAATTTATTTGTTTCGCGGATGACATGGACATTGTCGGCCGAACATTTGCAAAGGTGGCAGAACTGTACACCCGCCTGAAAAGTGAAGTAACAAAAGTTGGACTGGTGGTGAATGCGTCAAAGACAAAGTATATGCTTGTGGGCGGAATCGAGCGCGACAGGGCCCGCCTGCGAAGCAGTGTTACGATAGACGGGGATACCTTCGAGGTGATCGAGGAATTCGTCTACCTCAGATCCTTGATAACGGCTGATAACAATGTTAGTCGTGAAATACGAAGGCGCATCATCTGTGAAACTGCGGTTAAAAAAGATTTACCACCGCACTACATGTGTCATGTACAAGACGCTTATAAGACCGGTTGTCCTCTACGGACATGAAACGTGGACAATGCTCGAGGAGGACTTGCAAGCACTCGGAGTATTCGAGAGACTGGGGTTTAGGACCATCTTTGGCGGTGTGCAAGAAGACGGTGTGTGGCGGCAAAGAATGAACCACGAGCTCGCCCAGCTCTACGGCGAACCCAGTATCCAGAAGGTAGCTAAAGCCGGAAGGGTACGATGGGCAGGACATGTTGCAAGAATGCCGGACAGCAACCCTGCAAAGATGGTGTTCACTTCTGATCCGGCAGGTACGAGACGGCGTGGAGCGCAGCGAGCGAGATGGGCAGACCAGGTGCAGAACGACTTGGCGAGCGTGGAGCGTATTCGAGGATGGAGAGATGCTGCCTCGAACCGTGTATTGTGGCGTCAAATTGTTGATTCAGTGTTATCTGTTTGAATGTAGACTAAATAAATGAAAAATGAATGTACACACCATACGTTATATTTGAGAACGAATCTTTGTTATACATAATACTGTTTTCAGCAATATCAAGTAAAAACATGATTTCCTACATTGTTAATTGTTTCTTGAGGCTCTGCTAAAAGTAGGACATTTTATGGCAAAAGGAGGACATTAAATTTTTATCGAAGAAGAGGGACATGTCCTCCTTTAGGATACCATATGGTCACCCGATGTGCAATACATTTACAGGGGTTAGACAAAAAGGTTGAGATAGGCAAAATTTTGTCAAAGTTCAAGTCAGCATAACTTTGTGTAGAATGATCCGATTTTGATAAAATTGGGACCATCAGACGCGGAAACTCTTCTAGTACACAGATAAAAATATGTTGTGATTTTAATCGTATTTTCATGCACATATTTGGAGCATGCAAATAAACGCTAAATTCAATCGATATTACTGTTCTTTTAAATCAAAATAAATTTGAACTGTGCTCGCTTGTAAAATTCAACCAAATTTAATTGATTATCGAATATTTATTCGTTTGTTGAGTTCAGCTGCAATTTTACACGTCGTTGAATTTTCAAAACTATTTGCTGTGTATACTATCCCCATGCGAAACCAAACCAAAAGATAGGTCCTTGGCCACCGGAGATGTTCCGGTTTTTCTGAAGGTATGTTAAAAACTAGGGTTTTTAGTACCGACCCTTTTTGGCGAGTCCCGGTACTACGGTACTGAACCCCTCAGTACCGGGAGTACCGGGAAAATACCGGTACTGGAAGATTTTTTTTTTCGAAAATCATTAAAATCAATAAAAATACAGGATTTAATGGTAACGATTCAAACTTTATTCATTGCTTTGTATGTATTCAACACTTGTCTTGGAGCTTGTCCTTATCCTTGAAATATGCTTTCAAAACGCACAGCATATTCAATGTTTCGTCAGACATACGGGATCGTATTTTAGTAGCGAAGCTTCCAGAAACAGAGAAAGCTCTTTCTGAGTCTACAGAAGTAGGGCGAACTGTTGTTAGTGAATCATGAAGCATTAACAAGTATTTTCCTTTCAGCTTTTTCTGAGTCGTTGTAAGTTAACTCTTGTTTACGAATCCTGGTGCGGTAATCGAACTTACAGGAACACTCTTGCCTCAAGCGGGGGCGATTTGGAAAAATACTGATGAAGTGTGACGATTTTTTTTGGATGTGACGATGTCGTTGCGGTTTGATTGTCTTGAGGTACTGGCGAAACATCTTTTGCTGGCAAGGATAGGGCACTAAATGTCAACGAAGGAATAATGGGTACGCTTTGACAGATAGGTAGCCAACATGTTTGGGGACGATAACAAAAGGAACCGCAGCGGCAATCGTCCTCTATAGTTTATTACCTCTATTGTCAGGTGTTTGAAATTTTAGAAAAAAATATATATCTTTCTTACTAGCTTGCATTCAAATAATGTGGTTTTAACCATCGGAAGTTTTAACCAAAACTTTTTCCTTAGTACCGAAAATACCGGTACTTTCATTAAGCCAGTACCGGTATTTCGGTACCGAAAATTGGTTGGTATTCCCGGGATTTCCGGTACCGGTACTCCCGGTACTAAAACCCTATTAAAAATGCATTTTTTCTTTTGCTTGTCATTTTATGTGACGTTTACTGTCATCATGTTTTATGCTTTCCCCAGAAACTAGAACTAATATGCTGATCAATGCTGGCTGCTGGTCTAAAATCCATTAGGTATACGCAGAGATACGGCCATTTTCGTGAAAACGGTGCGGGATTGACCATACACCCTGAATAAATGTCACTTTCGCAGAACATCCGGAACCTGTTACAAATTGGCCAGAGAGTCTTACAGTCCTTAAAATGTATCTTTAGTAAAGATTCTATATTCATCGTCTTGGGAAAACATGAATTTTGACACCCATGCATGGTTCCAGATGGTGCAAAAACCGGCTCCTTCTGGAAGGCCCTTGGAACCTGCTATAAGGGTGGCAGTGGACACTATCATTTTGGAAATATTTCTGTAATTATCGTCTCGCAAAGCCATGAAGTGAGATACTCATATTTGCATTATTCCGATCTGTTATCATTTTATCATGTTCCCGGGACCGTTTTTACGGAAATGACCATATATCTGCGTAGTTTCGATGGATTCTCGATCTACAGTCACCATTCGTCGGTATATTAGTTCTAGTTTTTGGACAACGTATAAAACATGATGAAAGTAAACGTCACATAAAATGACAAGCAGTAAAAAAATGCATCTTGAACGTACCCTCGGAAAACCCGGAACATCTCCGGTGGCCAAGGTCCAATCTCAGGTTTTAAGGATAGTATACTAGAAGAGTTTCCGCGTCTGATGGTCCCAATTTTATCAAATTTATCATTCTACGCAAAGTTATGCTGACTTGAACTTTGACAAAATTTTGCCTATCTCAACCTTTTTGTCTAACCCCTGTAGTAGCTGTATCTTGGCAACATTTTTGATAAATCTCAGATTTTGACGAATTTACTAAGATCTCGAATATTGTGTGGGAAAATTATCAAGATTTCAGCTATTAATCTTATTGTTTGGTTGCAAAATTCGTTTTATTCACTAAAATAATTTGTGTACAATTGTATTTGCTTGATTATTTTATAACCCAACAATTATGTTATCAGCTCCAAATAATGGAGATTCACCGAGGGGAACGGCTGTTTAACCGAAAGTCAATTGAAAATAAAAGTGGCCGGGGTCAGAGTAAAAATCAAACCGATAATAAGCTTGAAATAAAATTTCGAGGAAGGCAAACATGCATATCGTATCGTTATTCTTTCAAACACTATGAAATAAAAATCAAGAAATGTATTATAAAACTGGATTTCGGCTCCGTAACGGTTCACGACAATTGAGTCTTACAAATAAACGAAAGCAAGAATATCGTTATTTTTTCACTACTTTTTTACCATAAAAACCATAGTCTACACATTTATATTCACGATATTAGGTCGATGGAAATATTTCAAATGAAAAAAATTCTGAAGAAACCATTTTTGGTATCTGTATTCCACCCAATTTAAAATTTACTCGCGGTTCTACATCAACAACAATAGGAGTTTGTAGATGCAGTTTGAATGCAGCGCACGTGTAAAGTAAAGATGTTAACTCATTAATTCTCCCGAATGAGTTAAAATCTTTACACAATACAATTAGTAATGAATTACATGCAGTGGCGGGTTCTCTACCCGCCACTGCCAAAATTCAGGTGTAACCAAATACTCCTAGTAACATTTTGATTTTATGCTGGTTTTAACGAAGTTATGTAGAGTAAATATTGGTTTTCATGCCCGTTTTATAACTAAAATGTTACTTAGGATGCGTAAGTCGCACATTGGCAATTATATTACTTAGATGTACAGTGAAAAAGAGGAATAATAAATAAGCAATGATTCGTAATGAATTCAAAAATATTGTAGAATAATGACCTTTAAGGGAAACAGTGTTTATATGCACTTAAAAGCATGAAAATCACTTTAGTATGGTCAAAACGTGAACGGAACGAATCGCAATGTTCACAAGACTTGTAGAGCACACCAAAAACTTCCGTTAAGAGGTTGTTGAGATGGGTTTTGGTATTTATATCTCTTGTTAGATTTTTTTCAATTTTTTTTTTTGTCTTTATAGGAGACTTTCAGCCGGAGGCTGGCTCGTCTCCGTTTTCTCAAAATTGGAAATAGCCCAAAAATTTTCGATGCTTTTAGAAAACATGAAGAGGTCTATGGTACATGCTTCGAAGTTTCTTCAATTTAAGACCAATAACGATGCCGGCCACGTCCCCACAGTCAATTAGGATAATGGGAGCTAAATTAATTCGACACTCATGTGGTAGTAGCGGATTGTGTTAAATAATAATCGAAGATACGAAATGGAAGCATGAATTTCATGAATGAGATTTGAATTTCTAAATCGAAGCAATCAGCGTTCGAATAGTAGGCGCCCATCAGCACACGAATATGAGCTCGATTGACAGAACGAAACAAAGAAAGAGATGATACTAATTTGAATAATAGGTACATCGTCTATGTATCACTAGAGCTAATCGTTTTGTCAAAACATACTTGTGAGCACACAGCCCATGATAATTCAGATATTCGACGGATGTCCTAAGGATATTTGCTCGGCCACGACAACTCATTGCATAAAGTGTCCGAGGAATCGCACTGGAAAGGAATAGAATGTTAGTTGGGAAGGAAATCTATCGGTACCGTCAACTGGTGGGAAGATGATCATTGAGGTGAAGATGATCATTTGATGTGTCAGTCAAAAGTGCCAAATTTTTTTATGAAACGGTAGTCAACAATATTCTCAGTTCAAGTAATGTTAGCGCTAGGTAGAAATCCGAGTTTTACGATTATAATCATGAAAATGTATTTTGTGGAAGAAAGAGAGAGATAGTCATAAATGATGCTATTTTCGTTTCAAATATTGACTTCGTAGACTTCTTTACGTAGGAAATTCAACATTCATACAAATAACCTAGTGTATTTTTACTACTAGGTCATAATGATTTTAGTAGAGCTGTCTTGATCAACTTCACCCCAAACCAGATTACTCAAGAAACGTGTGATAATTTAATTTATTTTAATAAATGCGAACGCATTTCAGAAAACTAAAGTTGTTGATTATTGCAACGTATGTTTTGAAAATATTTGTTTCGATTTAAAATGTAAACACACATTGTTATTGCATGTTTTGTCTTAAAAAAGATCATTTTCCCCCCAGTTGACGGTACTCGCCTTGGTAAGCGACTATGAAACTTGAAACAAAAATCTAATAAATTGAAACACCATGGTATCTTGCCGAAATTTTGCTGAGTTGTTCATTATTCGATAGATGATTGAATCGATTTAGTTTGATCGAAACATATTTTAGTTTTGTGCAGTCAGGTTATATAAATTCTTAGTGGAACTGCTATGCGGGTACTTCCAATATGGGTCGCACATGACTTAATTTTGTTTTCAATCTACATTAGAAATGAACACTATTCACACACTACATATTAGAAACTAAATATTAGAATTAAAATCACACAAAACACCCGATTCTTCTGCACTACATTCCACCAGAAGAATCCAGGACCATTAACCTTCCGGGACTCGCATGGTCCTGAGCTGTTCATGCAGTCCCGCCGCTCTTGTGAACGACTAGCGTGTTTTTTCGAAGTTGTTGCGTGTTTTTTCGAAGTTATTGCTTGACAGAAATAAATCAGCTTTAGTCGAGATCCGGTCACTGGAAATCGCGTAAATTTTCAACGAACTCGAAAACGAAAACGAAATTTCTATTAACAAATTTAAGAGTAAAACACGCAGGAAAATAACGCCTTATCTCGCCAAAAAATACTTCGGCCTCACACTAAATAGAGCGAATTTCTGCGCACAAACAACACTCTTCATTAAGAAAATGTATCACGTGAATTGTTTACTGTTAATTCAATCTTCTAACCATTAAACTATTTAACTATTTAAAAACTAATAAATTAAACACGGCTCGAAAACATTTGCAAGGGATGCCTTGACATCAATGAAAAAAAAAAACAATTTAACAGGATTTCGCAACGTTTACATTTGATATTTTTTACATATTTTCAATACTTTGAGTCATATTTTCATAACTCTGGATCATGATTTCATGACTTATAGCCATGAAAACATGACTCAAAATCATGGTATTTCATTTATGAAAATGCGGATAGCATTTTGTTAACGCTTCTGGCGCTTATGACCTTAGTTCAAGAAAACATGCTATTATTTTTCACGGTACCCAATCATCGTTTCGGTCATGATATCATGGATTGTAATCATGCTTTTCTACTTAGTGTACTACGTGTGTGTTGCAGGCTCATTGCTAAAAAATCAAGTTGCTTTTCATTTCTTTGTTTTTGATAGAACGAATATGGGAGCAATGAGATGAAGAGTGAGGACATTTACATGTTATTAATAATGTTACAAATACCCTATTTTTATTTGGGCCTATTGCGGAAAACAAATTCATGATAGTATCCTAAAGTATAATCATAAATGAGCCTCCTTTTGGACATCTCTGGACACGACTATGAAGAAAACCCCTGCTGGATGTTGAGCTTTATTATGTTATTATTATAACAGCTCGATCCAACTATCTCCTCTGCGCACTATGGGGGATCCCCATACAAGCGAGCGGTCAAAAATAAAATTGGACTTTTAAAGTGATTTTCCACTTAGTTTTAGCTGTGTATGGTCGAAATAGCATGAATATACAATTTCAACCCCCTTTGGGGATCGTCTATGAATTACGTAATTATTTTTTCATAGGTTCGATTAACGTGACAAAGCAAACCTATTTGGGAAGTTGAAATTTCGTGCGTTTTCTTAAGGAGAAGGAAGGGGCTGTACAAAAACTAAGTTCAGCAATTTATGGACATTATGGCGGCGATCATGTTAAATGACATTAATTTCATGACATTCCGTGATATTTTTTTGTTCTCACTCTCATGCCTCACAATTTGTATTTAGAACAATTTGTTTGACAAAGTACTAGGATCTGAAGGATCATAAAGCATTAAATGTTAATCAAATAATCAGAATTGAAAATAACTTTTGAAAAAGGGTATTAGCAAATTAGAAATCGCAATCCCATGACATTTTTACGTGTACAAGTTATTCAAAAATGAGATTAATATATTCTCAAAAAATGTGGACATTCATTGTGGAATGTAAGAATGCTCCATTCTTCCGAAAAGCAAAATTCTTTTAATTTAAATAACAACACTATTTGAATTACTTTTGATTTGTTTTCATGATTTCTACAAGTTATATACAGCATCATTCTTTTTCTGTGTCAAGGTTTAAGTCTTCAATGATATTTTCTTCAATTCCATCAACGATGGAAGATGAGATAAATTCATCTAAAGTATTAGAAGATAAAGAACTTTTGAAAATCTTCAAATATTACAAAATTACGCATGGCATAAGAATAACTAAGTGAAAATTTTTTCCAACGTCTCCTCGTTATCCAAATCGAGCTTAAAATGGATCTGATTCATGTAAGGCACGAAGGAAAATGTCAACATTTGCCTCTCTTGATCATTTTCTTGCATTATGAGTTCTAAATTTCTTCAACTGTTTATATTGACTTTCCGCTGGTTGTTCAGCCAGTGAACCTCAAAGTGTAGATGAGTGAATAAATATTTCCCTACCATTAGCCAGACATTCATGAACACTAGCAGGAATTTCATACGCTCCGTTCTAACTAAGATATTGTTCGTCTTTACTTTTGCAATAAACATGTCGGGAATTATTGATTCCAGGAGATTTATAAATATTTACATATTATGAAATCTCATATTTAGTTCTCCATCAGTAGCTAATGAATAGCTCAGAAAATTAGGTTTAGAGAATGACTCAAACCACTCAAGCCCCAAACGCATTTCAGCGGAATGGCGACGGAAACAGTAAAATTTGACAGGAAATATATGAGCGAACTGTTAAATCCTTCCGTTACCGTTGTGCTGCATTGCATTGGGGTTTTATTCATTTACTCCTTTGAAAAGTTAATTAAATGAGCTCAAATGGTTATAAATAAAGTCGAAGTTATTACCAATAAATGTATTTTGACCATACCCTTTGAGCGCATAGTTCAGTCTGACCCATTTTCAATAGGAAACGATGGGACTAGATTTCCCGTCGAATGAAACTTGTTGCGAGAAAATCGGACACAAATAAGTGTCTAAATGGCGATTGCGTTCTTTTGCGCACATACATACAGACGCGCATGCACACACATACAGACATCACCTCAATTCTTCGCGCTGAGTTAGTTGATATATACCACTAGGGGTCTCCGGGCCTTCTATCAAACATTCGTTTCTGGAATGAGCATTAACCTTGGAGTACGAGAGAGGCAAAACACGGTAAAAAAACAAATGAAAAAAAATCAGAGTGACTTAACTCTGTTAATTGCAAATACTGGCAAGAAATTCTTTCGGGACATTTTAGTCGAAGCTTTGTCCTTGATGTGTATCATAAAAGAAAAGTTCTTCACTATCAAAGTTGAAAATAGCGTCGTTTTTGGAAAAAAATATTGCTTCCGCATTTTTTTCAATTTTTTTTCACAGTGTAACCATTAGTTTTTGCACACCATTTAAAAGCTTATACAATAACCTTTGTAATGATGTATTAACATTGAAGAAAAAACATTTAAAAAATATTTCAATAAATAGTTGAAAATAAAATATTTTTCTGAAAATTTGCTAACTGTTTTACCCCTTGCTGACTTTGCCTCCTTCTATTTGTGGAACTAGTGCACCTAGAGACTTCAAATTCAGAATTTCTCTTAATTAGAGTATTGACAATGGAGAGAAAATATTTTAAAATAATTCGGAAGACATGACATTTTCGATTAATGACCGCCCGAAATCCTATAGTGCTGCGTGGACTGCAGTCATCTCGTTCGTCCATCGTGCGCGGTAGAGTAGAAGTTCGTTGCACACCAGTGCAGCGTTGTTCGGACTAGGCTCTCGGTGGGGCGATTTGGGCGGGTGATACGCGGAAACGCCGCCAGAATCCTGGAACAAAAGAACAAAGGAACACGGACCATGGAGCACGAAACGTGGACAATTTAACGAATCGAATCGACAACGCGAATTTCCCTGATTATGTGGCCCCGTTCGACGTCGTTGTCGCGTCGGTCGGTCGGTTGTGGAAAGTGAAGTTTACAAAATGGAAGAAGACAGCGAACAACAATGCCGGCTGCCTGCAGCTCGCGACGAATCGCGAAAAAAAAGTGAAGAAACAATTCCGGAGACAGAAAGCACATTTCATGCTTTACAATTGTGAAACATAAATTCGAACAAATAAATGTCGAATGGCTATCGCGGGGAGTCGCGACTTTCGACGGCGGTTGTGTAACCTCCGACGTTTCTCGTCATCTTGTACGAAGTCATTGTTGGCTTGTTTCACGCTTTGGTATTCGTGCCGATTCCCGTACAATGGAGGGAAAAATGGTTCCATTAAGGACATTTCAATTTGAACATACGAGTTTGGTTATGGTTGGCTGAACAATAAAAGCTGCCGGTAATTTAGTTGCCATGAACCCGGGGAAAATAAATTAACACATTTTTTTCGCTGGAAGTTGTAATGTGGCGAAGGATATGTGCTTTCTTATTTCTTTGGTGGAAGATATTCGGCTTTAGCAGTTTCATTGAGTAGCAAAAACGTGCTATGCTTCCAACACCCTACGATTCGGGTAATTTTTCACCATCCACGAATGTTTAGTAATTGAATTTTTGTTAATTTATGTATGTACTGAACTTATTCGGCAGCCGTCGCTTGGTACTGGTGTTTTTTCTCATACGCGAGCATGGAAGATGCAAACTTACGTACACTTACGTTGTATTTTTATTTTCAGGATGGATTTAGAACTTTAGTCCAATCTGAAAGCCATAAAAAGTAATATTGATAATCATTAGTCTGTTTTTTCCTTGAAAAAAAGAATCAACTTCAAAAGAATATACTCTGACAATTAAAAAAATCCAATTGAAATACAGAAGTATTTCCCTTGGAAATTGGGAAGACTTTTCCTTGGAAATTCAAAAGAATTTATCTTAGAATTTCGGAAGAAATTCGCACGGAAATTAAAAATAATTTTCGCAGAATTTTCCCGTGGAGATTGTTTAGAAATCCCTGTAAACATTAAAAAAATGATAAGTAATTTCAAGAGTTTATTTTCGGTTATTCAAAATAGTTTGCGTTTTGATTATGCCACACCAGTCGTCAACAATAAAGCGGAGATCTAATGATCATAATTAAACAAGAATCCACTATTTTCCAATATTTTACATCAATTTAATGCTCCGAAACACAGACGAACGATTTATGACTTAACATCTGCTGTATGGTGTAGACATTTTCGACGGTCATTCCATCACACAAAGGAACCACCACACAATCAACCCACAAACTCGGCTCAATTTCCATCTAAATTGCTCTAAATCGAGCCTCTGAGCCCGCAAACATCTGCCCCTTGCTAAACGCAAGGACCGCAATCCAGACAATGTACAACGACATCCTGAATTTTTATATTCTCTAATGCCTATATTCAGTGCGATCATAACCACCACGCAACACCTTTCCGCCTTTGTCCCTTATCCTTGATCGTTGACGTCCATCATCGGCACCCGAGGCGAAACAAAACAGTACTATAGGACCTCAGCTTCTGCGGTAGGCAGTCACATGCAGGGCTTGCACATCCGACATCGATGCTGTCCTCGAAGCCGTTGTTCGCCCATTGGCTCAGCCGGTAGACAATAAGCAAACAAACGGCATCCAATAGGGAATCCCCTCAATGAAACACGTGTCCTGCCGGAACATACGGCCTTGCGGGTGATGATGCTTTTTGCTATTCTGCTACTTGAGTAAACACGACGGGCTCGGAAATGTAGATCCTTCGGGGAATTGGTTCTTTCTATTGGCTCCGAACGACAAACTTTAATTCATGACATCATCACTTGCCATCAACATGGCTAATAGGCACGGGAAGGTCAGTTTTGATGTTGTGTAAATATTAGGTCCAAAAGGACCACCAATGAAAGCAATACATAGGGTAAGACGGTATAATGCGCCCCACCTGGCCAAAATGCCCCCCTTTGATTTCTAGAAAACTATAACTAATTAAGGGTCAAAAACAGTTGGTACCTATAAGTATTTGTAAACCCATCATACTATGTGAATGTGGAAGTATTTTTGTATTGCACAATGAAAATAATAGCAAAATACAAAAAGTTACAGTTTTGATGTAACTTTTCATGTTTGTTTGCTCAACATTCTGGAGCGACTCTGGCATACTGTCTGCAAAACTTGCACTGGAACACTCAGTTGGGCAACAAAATTACTTTTCTCAGTGGTTAATATGATATAAAATTGCTTCCATCTTCAAAAATGTAACGATTTTCGAAAACATGTTTCACTGGCCAAAACGCCCCAGTGTAGGCAGGACAGTATGCCCTTACCAACTGGACACAAGCGCAGCAAGCTTGCAGCAGTTGCCTCCAAATTGTATGAAAATATTGAAATGAAATTCACACCTGCATGAATAGACCTATGTTGGTTTTTTAATGTCCAGCGCATAAGGATTTGTAGCCTTTTTATTATGGGAATGATAAAATACTAATGAAGGGCAATTAAACGTCTTTGGTTGAGGTGGGGCGTATTGCCCAGGCACTTTTAAAAAATCATTTTTTCACGACTTTGCAAAAAAGCTTTATTACGTGTTAACTGAAATATTTTTATATAACTACTCACGGGCAATGCATTTGCGACTTCCTGGACTACCAAATAACACAAAGTTTGCATAAATTGTGTTGAAAAGTAAAAAGTTATCAAGAAGTTGCCTTAGGGGGGGGCATATTATACCGTCTTACCCTACATATATTTGTGACAGATGATCGGAATCTAGAAGGGACAAGATGCAATCTGTTCGAAATTTGCTCTTGCATTGGACGTTATTGTGTCGCATCTGTAGGGCAGTGTTTTGTTAAATTAGTGATTGTTTTTTTTCTGCTGCTTTAACTAATGTTTCTCCTGGGTAGTAATAATGCAATAAAAGAGTAACTATTAGCATCATGGTTTTCTGTTGAATTCAGATTTAATTAATTTATAAAATGCAACTATACACAGCTGTGTATTGAAATTAAATTTCGCCTTGAAATTTAAATTATGCAAATCAAGATGTAACTCCGTTACCACCTTTTTGTATTCCAATGCTTCATACATTATACGTTTTGGGTTGCCAAAAGTGTCTGTGAAAATTCCTCAAGCAAAATATTCTCATCGGGAGCAAAATAAGTTTTCCATAAAGAATTACCATATGGAAATTTGAAAAAAAAAAACAAGTATGGACAAACCAATTTTTTTTCCACATAAATGGCGGCTTAGCCACGTCATTCCATTACAAAAGGATAGTTTCTCCCCTCGGGATGCCTCGAAATACCGTTAACCTGCGTCTCCAAGAGAAACTGTAGTCTGGCTGACGGAAGATCATGCTTCCATAATGCACATGGTGGACTCGACTATGAGGGAGGTTAAAATCAAAGAAATTAACAATGAATTTTGGTCGCAAAATAGTTTTGTATGAAGCAAGTTGTGTCTTCAGTATTGGATATATGTATAAAACACGGCAAAGTCGTTGAAAAACACCAAGTTTCTACAAACGTGTGTGAATAATATTCTAGCATTAAGGTTTGCTGATTAGAAATTGATGTTCTTCTTGCCAACAAATTTCGTAGAATTATCATTATACATCGCAATAATAATTACAATTAAATTCAGATCAGCTATCGCAACAATCCTTCTCATGAAATTCGCTTTCGTGAAGTTTGCTCATAAAAGTCATAAAAAGCCGTAATATCATCTACGCACGAAAAGTCCGACTTCCTTCCCAGCTGAAAAGAGTGCGTCCGAAAATTCAAATTTAGCCATTTGCCCTCGATTTCGGTTCCGATTTGGGTGTGAAGCCGACAATGGAGCAATGGCCAGATCGTGATTATATGACGATGATGATGATGGGTGGTGGCTTTGGCTGTTTGTGCGAACACTAGCCAATTATTCTTACATCACCCTTCGAAGCCGGAGCCGGGGCAATCCTTCTCCGATTCCCGAGGACGAACAACCCATTATTTGGCCGACGAACGACCTCTCGCCTCGCAATCACCAAACATGCCCACCATTTAATTGAACAATAAACATTATGAAAATAAGTGCGCGGAGGAATAATAGCGCAAAAATATGGCTTCATGATGATCGTCGGATAAAATTACCTGACTGATGCCCGTGGGTTGAAGTCGCCGTCTTTGACTTATTCATCATTAAAGAGCTCCCCCCCAAAAGGAAGCACGAATAGGCTCAAGGACTGGCCGGGTTTATGGGCGGGGCTGCCGACGGCCGGAGTTCGAGAGTCTTTCTCATTAGAATCGCTGCGGGAACACAAAAAGGAGGTGTTATGACCGTTGATTGCTAGGTTTTGTGTGCTCAGTGTCTGGGCAGTGGCAGGGTTCGAATCTTGGGAACATTGGCTGGCAATCAGTGATGGATTGTGGTGCGGTTGATTGGACGAGGATAAGAAGTGTGAATTAGTGTTATTAATGTTGGAAAGGGTCAAACGGAACGCATTCGATCGGAATAAATTTGTAGTTTGGGTAAATCGAACGAATCTGAATGACGGAATTATGGTTTTATGGATGTTTTGCAATTCATAACTTAATGATATAGAAAATAGAGCGACTATAAAGATGTATATATGCAATGGTTGAAGTGTGAGAGTTACCCCAGAATGAGTCTTAAAGTGAATTCATGTGGATAACATAATCATAATTAGGAATGTTCGATCATTCCAAGACTGTATAAAAAAATTATAAAAAAAATGAAGAAATTGCCCATAAAGAAATTAGGACATCTTTTTGCCTTTCTCGTAAAACAAAGTTGTACAGAAAGGCTATCATTTCACTCCAAAATCAAACTTTTTATAGATGTCTTGGAGACCCATGATGTTTTATACCAGTCGACTCTGCTCGTCGAACTGAACAAATGTTTGTCAGTCTATGTGTATGTTCGTGCGTGCGTATGCGAAAAACATTAGCCACTTTTTCATATAGTAATTCTTAGCCGATCTTGTCGCAACAAGTTGCATTCAACGGGAGACAAACCCTAGTTGATCACTATTGAATATAATCACGATCGGTCATTGCGTTCAAAAAATATGAAGAAAACGATGTGGTGGTTCATAAGCTTGGTTGGTTGATTCGCTATACAGTGTTTGCAAGGGCCGTACTGTAGCCAATTATTCATGAAGGCACACTAAGGCTAAACCAAACGATTGAATTGAGAAAGGCATCGCAACAAAGGCAACAAAAAACTAAAAAAAAGCCACAAAAAATCAATAAAGATCAATAAAAAACAAGAAATATTAATTAAAAAGCGTGCGTATGTGCGTGCACAAATTCTAAGAAAAACATTAAACAACTTTGCATATAATAATCATAAACTGATTTTATCGCAACAAGTTTCATTCGATAGGAGTTGTTGATCACCGTTGTGTTTAAAAGTTTTGAAAAAAAAAAAGATTATTCCACCTAGTGGAGATGATGCCTTTCTCGATTCAATTGATTGGTTTTGCCTTAAAAATCAGAGAGTAGATTTGCTATGTATTACACTTGATGTGATCATTTTGAACTGTTTCACCAGTAAGTGCAGTCTGAAATAATAAAAAGTCAGAAAGGGTTATGTACAAGGAACGACCGCAAGGTAGACGTTGGACTACGTAGGGCCTAGGTTGCAATTGATCTTTCTGCCATCACCAAGCAGTATTTTATACTTTGAAGAAATTCCTTCTTGGATCGGATATCTTTTGTATAAAATCAGTCAGTCTCCTTCCGTTGTCCACGCCATCGTACCGAATTGTCCATTTGTGCACCGGTAAGCGGCTACTGTTGAACCTAAACCTTTCTCTCTTTAATAACTCCGGTTGGCATCGATCTACCACTACTTCTCTCTGGTCTGCTACGGATTGTGAAGAATTCATCGAGCTATTCCTATCTTTCAGCCATGCTAGAAAGTCTGAAGGTTTCTGCTGAGAAGATTTTGGTGTAATTTTCTCAGTTTCACCTAGTTGCGTACTGTTGACGGTTTTGGCATGTTGCTCTTGTAGATGCTCTTTCGGCTGCTGGGCTTCGAGAACCTCTATGCGCTTGAGCAACTGGCCAACCATCTCTACTAAACGTTTGTTTTCAACGGCTAATTTATCACTATCGTCAATCCTAATCGACTCACTGCTTCGTTTTTGTTGGTCTGCTACATTAGCATCTTCTACGCAGCTATGGGAAAACTCACTCACTCACACGAACCACACCGATTTAAAATCCCTATCCATCAGCGAACACACGATTGCAAAATGAATGCTACACGCAAAAAAAAAGCGTTCATGAATTCGTGAACTAACAAGTTCACGGTGTATTTTTTCGTGAACAACAGCCACGGATCCGGGAACACAGTCACGTTTTCTGGAACGTTCTGTAAAAGGTTGTATGACATTCGCCAGAAAGTCATTTGCCAGAAGGCTTTTTGCCAGAATCAATTTGCCAGAATGGACCATTCCCCAGAAAGTCGTTTGCCAGAATGTACCATTCCCCAGAATGGACCGTTCCCAGAATGGACCATTCCCAGAATTGGTCATCACCTATTGCCATGCACGTGTTTGCCCAGTATGCGCAATAATTCTTAACGCCATGAACTTTTGGCATAACTATGAACAGCGTTAAAAGAGAGGGTCATTTGGCATAAGGGACATTTTTTATAATTTTGCTTTGTTGTGGTCGATTAGAATTGAAAATACCTAATCTGTACATAAGACGTATGCATACATAAGCCGAGTATAGCAGCTTGCCTAGATTGAGCCAAAAATGGCGGATGTGATCCTTTCTTTCAAATAGGTGTTTGCCCGGATTAAGGCAATGGTGGGTGCGATCCCTTCTTTCAAAATAAGTGTTTATCCGCATTAAGGTAATGGTAGATGTGACTCCTTCTTTAAAAATAGGCGCTTGTCCTGATTAACGCAATGGTTGATGTAATTCCTTCTTTAAAAGTAGGCGCTTGCCCGGATTAAAACAATAGTGAATGTGATCCCTTCTGTAAAAGCAATCGCTTGCCGGGATTAAGGCAACGGTTGATGTGAACCCTTCTTTAAAAATAGGCGATTGTCAGGATTAAAACAATGGTGGATATGATACCTTCTTCAAAAGAAGGCGCTTGTCCGAATAAAGGCAATGGTGAATGTGACACTTTCTTTGAAATTAGGCGCTTGCCGGATTAAGGCAATGGTGGATGTGAACCCTTCTTTAAAAATAGGTGTTTGTCAGGATTAAGGCAATTGTCGATATGATCCCTTCTTCAAAAAAGGCGCTTTTCCGGATAAGGGTAATTGTGCATGTAATTCATTCTTCAAAAGAAAGCGCTTGCTCGGATTAAGGCAATGGTGGATGTGGTCCCTTCTTTAAAAGCAGGCGTTTGCAACAAATGAAGCAATGGTGGATGTGATTCCTTCTTTAAAAGTAGGCGCTTGTCCGAATTAAAGCAAAGGTGGATGTGATCCCTTCTTTGAAAATAGGTGAAATGAAGCAATGGTGGATATGATCTATCTCTTTAAAAAAAGGTGCTTGCTCCGATTAAGGCAAGGATAGATGTTATCCCGGTGTCTTCCTTAGCCTAGCGGTAAGATGCGCGGCTATAAAGCAAGACCATGCTGAGGGTGATTGTGTTCGATTCCTGGTGCAGATCTAGGCAATTTTCGGTTTGGAATTGTCTCGACTTCCCTGGGCATAAAAGTATCATCGTGTTAGCCTCATGATATACGAATGCAAAAATGGTAACTTGGCTTAGAAACCTCACGGTTAATAACTGTGGAAGTACTGAATGAACACTAAGCAGCGAGGCGGCTATGTCCCAGTGGGGATGTAATGCCAATGAAGAAGAAAATGTTTTCCCTTCTTTAAACGTAGGTGATTGCCCATGTCCGTGTTTGAATATGTCAATTGTGCATATGATTCCTTCTTTAAAAATAGACATTTTGCTTAAACTTGTAGATATAACTCCTTCAATGAAAGCAAATGGCGTCTAGTATGTAGATATTAATTTTTGAAATGAAGTCTGCGTCTGGAATGAGCTCGGACGAGCTCGGTGGTCTAGTGGCTACCGCTTCTGCCTTATAAGCAGGAGGTCGTGGGTTCAATTCCAGGCTCGTCCCTTTCCTACTTTGTATTTCTATCTTGGTTCTTTCTGTGTTTCACGTTCTACCAAAACGATTCCTACTGTTATAACCTTCCACACAATCCCAAAACCTCCCGTGACACCTATGAGAGGTCGTAGAGTTCTCTGCATCTTTCTTAAGTAGGTGTCCAACTAACCATCCTTCCCCTTCCTCAGCATTCGCAAGGACGTGGCCAGGACAGATCTCGACTAATGGAGAGTGCATTGCTTCCATCTAAGAGATAGTGATTAGTCCCAAATCAATATCTGTGGTAACGGATGAAAGTGCTGCTACTTTCATACAATAGTCTTGGCTTGTACCACCTACGAAATTGTGCGAATTGCTCAATGCTAATGGTAATGCTAATGAAGTCTGCGTCTGGAATGAGACGAAGAAATATGATATCCATTAGTAAACAGTTTGTTTGTATTAGGCAAATATGATTTTGTTGATAAATAGTATCCATCTTTCTGAAAATTGAATAATCCTTTTTATGAAAATTAATTATACCGCAAATCCCTTCATTACTAAATAATGCCAAGTCCAATTTTTTTTCTATTCTTTAGCCATCAATAATAATTGAAATTTCCAGTTTTACTATTTCTGGGGAATGGTACATTCTGGCAAATTACATTCTGGCAAATGGTCTATTCTGGGGAATGGCTTTCTGGCATATGGTCCATTCTGGCAAAAACCATTCTGGCAAATTGATTCTGGCAAATGGTTTTCTGGCAAATGTCATACAATCCTGTAAAACGAGACTGGCGTTCCCGAATCCATGAATTAAATCACGGTGTATTTTTGCTGGTTCACGAATTTGGGAACGCTTTTTTTTGCGTGTACTCAACCCAACAGCGAACCAACAAACGATTCATACCTACTGAGTGCCCCCCAGCAGGAAGAAGTGAAACCACAAATAGTGCGAAAAGAAATCGAGAGATGAGAATGAACCGATGTGTAGTGAGTGCAGCAGAAAACACTGAGTTGGACTCAGAAGATTGATTCAATTTAGACTCAATGATTCGTTTTGCGGCCTGATTCTTTCTGCCGAATCCTCACTCACCACTCAATTGCGATTCCTTTCGTTTACGAACTGAATGTAACCAAATACTCGGCTATGCATCATGTACTATCTGTGGGAAAGATTTGGTAATTAATTTTGTCTGTTTGTTTTTTGGCATGATTCGTTACTAACTGAAGCCAAACGGCAGACAATCGAAATTGAAAATTTCGGAAGGGCTCGTGTACAGTTGCCTAATTTGCGATTGTGTGTAGATGTGAGTGAAAGTTTAGCGCTAAATGAACCGATTTTCCCATACCTGCTTCTACGTTTGCTTGAACCTCTACCTCTTCAACATTAGCAACCTCTGTCCTATCTTCTACTTGCTGCTGATTATGTCCATTCATTCCTTCTCTAAGACGATTCAAGCTTTCATTCATGAGAGCTAACTGTACTGCACGAACTTCAGGGAGATGTGAGGTAACGGAAAAATACGTATTCAGCAACCTAACACACTCACCAGCCACAACAGCCAAGCTGTTAACTTGATTCTCGTCTGCTACACGCTCTTTCAATCTTTTCATCCGGAACAGGATGTAAATCAACTTGTTCTTGAAGCACTGTTCTGGAGCCTTTTTTGATCTTCTGTTCTCTAGAAAAGCCTTAATAGAGTTCAATTTGTCGTCACACGTCTCTAACTCCTAACTAACTATTCTAGCAAAATCGTACGTAATATTTGACTAATCTACTTCTTCTTTCAGCCGGTCCCGCAACTCTCTCGCCAGGCTAGCACGAGGTTCGACTTTATCCAAGTTGCGGATTATCAGCTCATGTTCGAGTTCATCTACGGTGAGATGAGCGGTATTCAACGCCGCATATTGGGCGCGCAGAATTGGCAACTCCATGACTATAACGCAATGAACTTATCGATGGAAAAACAATAGAATAAATTTGAAAAGAAAATTTAAAATTTGAAAATGTGCCTAGTTTTATAAACGATTTCGCTTATCGAATGCTTTATTAATTGAAAAAATACCTAAAATTTGTTCACGCTCTCTAGTAAGCAGAAATTAATTGAAAATCCTAAATAAGTATGTACACCAGTGTACCTGGTTTACCTGGTGAAAATTGAAATAAAGTTCCTAGGGTTTGCTCAGTGTTTTATTACACTTCTCCGAATCACACAGATCAAGAAAACTACCGGAATTCGTTAGCGACTATTTTTAAACAATCTCCGATTCTGTTTTAAAATATTTCTCACCAAATTGGTAGCTATCTTGCCTCTTGGGACTTCCAAGACCTCCGTTGTGAGAACAATGATTACAAGTTCTGCACAATCCCAAAGTAGTTCGTGACGTCAATTCCGTAAGTGACTTCAGGCCGTTTTTCCAGAGACCTCTGCAAAGAAAAGTTAACGAAGTTCAAAGCGTTTCCCTAGCTTGGAATGTCAAAGACAATTCACGTTGGGTGCCAAATGTAACTGACTGGCGGCCAGGGCCGTTTTACTCCGAGCACTGGTGAGACCCCCTTCAACAAGTCTCAGGGCCGGCTCTACGCTCGTGACACTCCGCGATAGAAAAACACTAAAGTTGTCTCATAAAAAAAACTCCCACTTTATTTCGTGTGCACTTTATTTTCCTACTTGGCGTCCTACTTCTTTTTTCCTTCTCGCGTCCGTCCTCAAACACTGGACGACGCTTCCCACTTCCTTAGCTCTACCTGCTACCTTTCTTTTGCTTACTTCCTCACTTCTCTTTTTCTTCGTTCCTCGGGGCCCCGCGCACTGCTACTCCGCTACCTGTAGACTCTTCGGTTTCTGCAACTGGGTAAGGGTGGATGTCAGCTTCTTCTCGGCGGACTGCAGCTTCTCGTGGACCCTCTGCCCGTGTCGTGCACCCCTCGAGTGTAGTGACGAACTCGAGGCTTCAGCAGTCCGTGGACGTACTGGGACCTGGTTTTATGGCGCACTTGGTCGACATACTCTTTTAGGGCAGGTATCGGGTTTCAGAATGGCGGGAAACCGCGATGGGGTTTCATAATAAAACCGCGAGGTCCTGGATGTCCAGATTTCCACTTCAAACGTTCTCTTCCACTTTCACTCTTTCGAATTTTCCGACTATAACTTTCCTTTGTTTTTCCAAAACTAACGTGCTATAACTTTCAAATCAACCTTTTCTCTCGACTATCACCAGGCTAATGATAAGTCGTTTCGTGATCGTTGACCCCCAAGCCTTTGGTCGTTGACCTGCTGACATCCATAAATTCCGCCACATGCTGCCCACCCAGTTCGCCACCCCCATGGCCACCCATTCGATGTTTTTCTCGGCGTCCCTGGTGGTGAGTAGCGGTATCACTGTCGTCCTTTCATGGGGCAGTGTAGTGTTGGCTGCGTTCGAAGGGTTTGTGGGAGCAGGAACATTTAACACTAAACAACCACGATTATTTTCCTTTTTTTACAATTTAAACGAATACAAAACGCATAAAATCTCACCAGTCTTGAATAACACATTGACAATTGTTACACACCGCTGCCATAGCTGCCTCAGCCATCATCGGCCTCTAGCCGTGAACTCCGAGCGATGCGATGGGCGCAGACCCACCGGCAGCTCTCCCGCTGGCGATTGCATGCTGTGTAGGTAAACACAGCGAACGAAACGAGAAATGCGCGAGCAAAAAGCGCTGCTGTCACAAATTGTAATGACTCGCACACGGCAGGCACTGCTTCTTTTATACACTAAGAAAATCTTGCGGTGGACCTGAAAACCCGTGGCATACTGCATTCTGATGTCCGTGTTGGGAATGCACGGGGTTAGTTATACAGGGTGTTCAATAAGTTCGAATACACTTTCAAAAATGTTTAAAAATTAAGAAAAATTATTTCTTTTCTCGGTTGCATTTCATTGGAAGTATTGTTTATAAGGAACGTTTGTAACATTTCTTTTGGAACGAATTCCATTTTATACTTCTTCACGAGCTTCAAAGGTTTCTAACACCCATCGCAAGCGGCACGCACGGTCTGCATGGGCATTTCGTTCCAGATTTTGAGAATTACTTCCAGAACTGGTCCAAATTACTGACCTTGTATTCGTGCAGCTTTAATATAATAAAGGACCAAACAAGTAAGTTAAGAGGGTTCAAATCCGGGAAGCTAAGAGGTCGCAAAGTTTTGTCCAAAAAGTCGATGAAATTGTCCCCATATAAGGCTTAAATCGCATTTTCCGTGTATAAAGGGTTATCGTCCTATTGTAACACGTAGAGCTGACCTATGTCTTATCACCGGGCCACTGGGGACATCGATCGTCCCCAAAACCTTAGTTTTGAAGCGCACCGCAATGATTTTGACCTTCAAAAACGGCTATTTATGATGCCCCAATCCATTTTCAACGCAAACAACAAGTGACAGAATGTCAACACTACACACATCCGATAGCGTATATATACCGCTAACGCTGACACCAATACTAATTCAGAATATGTGCATTGGACTTACAAACACAATGATCAAATATTTGTATTCGAACTTATTGAACACCCTTTACGTGAAATTTTTATTGGCTCTGACAAGAATTGAAAATTTTAATAACTTATCGTTAATAATCTTAAGTTTCAATGAAACTGACAAATTGCTGGAGAGTGTCCATGTCGATTGATATATAAATCTTTAAAATTCATCAAAAGATAAAGGCGCTAGTAACGTTTGAAATCTTCTCTCTCAGCGTAACGCTCTCGGTTTCCAAAGATCTAAATGACACCTAGTATAGTAAAGAAAGACATAAGTCCTACGGCAAAATGGTGGTCTTCAATAGAACCAATTTATTTTCAATAATGCGCGTTTAAATCACAAACAGCAGAAAATCTGAAATCAGATTCTGACGAGAAAATTTTACCCGATTGCTACTGACGCCAACAGCCAACTTGATGATCTGCCGCTGAACTGCTAAAGACGCTATTTAGGTGTGCGAATACATTTTTCCAGCGTCTCCCACAGACGCTACCGACTACTATTTTCTGATTATACATAGATAGTGGAATATATAGATGAGCGAAGATAAATCCTCTGTCTCCAAACGAACTGTCGAACGTGTCTCCAAACGAGCATGACGTCACGATTTCAATGGAAACGTTAAGGGCTGTGACGTCATATGCGCGCGTGCACGGTCAAACAAATCGACTCAGCCATGCTTTCGCTCATCTATAGATTCTACTATCTATATTTCTGATTAACTTTCAATGATGCGCTTTCTCAACCACAAAGAGCAGCAAAACCAAACAAGAATCTTTAAAGAAAATTTCACTTGATTGCTACTATAGATAGTGGAATATATAGATGAGCGAAGATAAATCCTCTGTCTCCAAACGAACTGTCAAACGTGTCTCCAAACCAGCATGACGGCACGATTTCAATGAAAGTGTTAAGGGCTGTGACGTCATATGCGCGTGTGCACGGTCAAAAAAACCAACTCAGCCATGCTTTCGCTCATCTATAGATTCTACTATCTATAATTGCTACTGATGCCACCAGTTACACTGGTGCATGTAACTGTGGCCCTGAAAAGAGACGTTGATGTGTGCCTTTCCGGCCTTTCCTCATTGCTTAGCGGGAATTGGTGTACTTGGTGACGGCTTTGTTTCCCTCAAACGGCGTTCTTGACCAGATTGTTCGGCAACAGGAGGCGGACGCCAGTTTGAGTCTTGCGGATGGTTATCGTTGAGTGTGTGCTGCTGTGCGGAGACTGGTGGCTTTGGCTGCAATGTGCTCGAAGATGTCGCAAACATCCTCTGTAATTTTTGTTTAGACTGTTGTCAGGCTTGATGGTGTTCTGTCATTGCTGCCACCTTCTCTGCTACCGTTGGACGCGCGTTTAGTGAATGACTCGTGCACGGCTGTTATGTGTTGTTAAATTCAATTTTATTTATAATCATTTTCTGTTTTTGTAACTACAATTTTTTCAAGTTACAGTTTAAGAGTTTAATCACTTGATTCTTGATCTCTCAATAATTTTATTTTTTTAATTGGCAGATAATTTCGATTTGATTTCACATAGAAATATCCTACATTTCTCCTTTTATATGTATTGGTTTGTAATATATGAATAACCTAAATCTACAATTTGATAACCTAATTACTTTATGTACATTATTTATTTTGATAATCTAAATTGGAACGACGATCTAGATCTGACAATCTACAAAACGCTCATTAGACCGGTAGTCCTTTACGGACACGAGACCTGGACGATGCTCGTGGAGGACCAATGCGCATCTGGAGTTTTCGAAAGTGCTGCGTACCATCTATGGTGGGGTGCAGATGGCAGACGGTACGTGGAGGAGGCGAATGAACCACGAGTTGCATGAGCTGCTGGGAGAACCATCCATCGTTCACACTGCGAAAATCGGACGACTGCGGTGGGCTGGGCACGTAGCCAGAATGTCGGACAGTAACCCGGTGAAAATGGTTCTCGACAACGATCCGACGGGCACAAGAAGGCGAGGTGCGCAGCGGGCAAGGTGGATCGATCAGGTGGAAGATGACTTGCGGACCCTCCGTAGACTGCGTGGTTGGCGACGTGTAGCCATGGACCGAGCCGAATGGAGAAGACTCGTATATACCGCACAGGCCACTTCGGCCTTAGTCTGAATAAATAATAATAATAAATTGGAACGAGCGCCTTATATTTTGCTGGTCCGAGAAGGCGCAATGGACCCTAAATCTCTCCTTGCACTCACCAAAGCGTTATTGTATTTATTTAATCCCGGTCAGATGGTGGACCTCAGATGTTTGTGTCCCGGGAGGGGTATTGAGGATCATCCTCAGCAACTTGTTTTGGACCCGTTGAAGTTTGAGATGATGGATTTTAGCGCAGTTCTCCCAGACCGGCATGCCATATTCGATCACATGCCGTATTCGATGCATTGCTTGTAGACAGCAAGCTTATTTCTCTTCGGCAGTTGATCAAAGAGTACAGTAGTTTTAACAAAACGTTACACTTCGTCACCGTCTTGTCATGCTGTTGTCGAAAAATAAGCTTGCTGTCGAGGGTCAAGCCAAGATAGTTGGCCTCATTGGACCATTCCACTGCAGTGACCTTGAGGTTGATTTTACGACCCTCAGGCGGAACATGTTTGGAGGATTTTGAGTGGGGGAAAATGATGACATGGGTAACGCTGCGTCGATATAAATCTCCTAGCTAGCTGGTAAGGTACTCTGCCAGGGCATCCAGACCTCGTTGGAGTATTGTCACTAGCGCTCTAATCACACTACCCTGGTAGACGATGGAGGTATCATCTGCGAACAGAGACAGAATGCCGCCTTCTGGGGGTTGTGACATGTCGGAGGTGAACAGATTAAACAGCAGGGGCCCGAGGATATTGACCTGGGGACGCCTGCGATGATCTTCTTCTTCTTCTTATTGGCATTACATCCCCACACTGGGACAGAGCCGCCTCGCAGCTTAGTGTTCATTAAGCACTTCCACAGTTATTAACTGCGAGGTTTCTAAGCCAGGTTACCATTTTTGCATTCGTATATCATGAGGCTAACACGATGATACTTTTTATGCCCAGGGAAGTCGAGACAATTTCCAATCCGAAAATTGCCTAGACCGGCACCGGGAATCGAACCCAGCCACCCTCAGCATGGTCTTGCTTTGTAGCCGCGCGTCTTACCGCACGGCTTAGGAGGGCCTGCGATGATGTTGTGTGCATTGGAGCTCGTTTCGCTGATTGATTCCCGGAATGGCCTTGCCGACAGGTAATAGTTGATGATTTTCAACAGGTAACTGGGAGATTGTAGCGTTGTAGTATGTATACCAGGTCATCATGCCATACAATGTTGTATGCCTTCTCGACATTGAGTGAGGCCATGGCTGATGTTCTAGACACCAACTTGTTCCGTCTGAGAACGTTGGAAACTCGGGTCAGTTGGTATACGGCTGATCGATCGTGTCGGATACCAAACCAAACTGTTCCTCGAGCAAGACGTTTTGGTGTTTGGCAGACTCAAGTAGCCTGCAGTGAATTGCCTTTTAAAACAGCTTGGATAACCCTAAGAGTTTTCGGAGAGGAAGAATTCTTTTCAGGCTTCCAGGTAGGAATAACTTTGGTTAACTTCCAGGACGATGGGAAGTTGCTGAGACGGAGACACTGATTAAAGGTCAGCGAAAGGTGCTCGAAGAATGGAGCACTCATGTGTTTGAGTTCAAGATTCAGGATGCCGTCGAAGCCTGGAGCCTTCATGTTTTTCGATGATAGGCCGTCGATTTGCCAGCTAAGCTCTCCAACTCCTCCAAATCGTTGCTACTAAGATGGATGTTGTTAGCATACTCATTAACGGTTGCTTCGTGCTAACTGACGATGTTCTGTCCAAGATTGTGTGAGTTTGTTAGAGATTCTCTTTGCTGGGTGCTTTCGTCTGACCTTTAGTGGCCTCAGGGTTGTTTTTCTTGCTCTTGGGAGAAATTGGGGAGATTGGTGGGAGGAAATACTTCCCTTAAACAAAACGAGCTAGGTGAATCAAACGATCTTAGGGTGTAAATATTGGGAATGAGCTGTAAAATAATAAGAAATATCATCAGAGTTTACGTTACCATTATAATGCGCTTGAATTTTAGTTTCATTTCTTTACTTTTCAATTATAACTGTCTCCAAACGGAGTGCCTTTAAGGAATGAGGATAATAGGAGAATAGGTACACACCTTAAACAATTTCCAGGATGCCAGGCTACGACGAAGATGGCTTCGGACCTCATTCCGGTTGTGACGATTCGGTCCGAATAGGGGGTGGCATCATGCGACCAGAGATGAAACATGCGATTGGTGTTGCCCGTGTGACGTGTCAATCCGACGGCCGTAATGTTGGGAGCCGCGAGACAGAGTTCCTTTCGACCTGGATCAGTAGCGGTTCGGACTTCCTCTGGGTTGTTGGTCTTGAGATGGCAGTCTTCTTCTTGACAACGGCCGAACGGGCCTTGTTTCCCAGCGGCGAAGATGCTTGTTTGACGGGATCGAATAAGAATTTATTGGGAATCCGGCATTTCACAATGGTCAGGAAAATGGATTTTACTTCACTCCGGTTGTGTTTCCGCTAATCTCTCCGGTTTCCTCCACGAAATTCGGCTTGGCGTCACTTCGGCCGAAAATAATGACCGATTCTTCACTGGTCACTAATAGCAGGTGCCGTCTTTCACGCGGGCGTCACTCTCGACGGAAGTAATGGCGACCAGGAGTTGTTGAGCTGGCGGATCACTATCACAATAGAAAAAAAAGCGAAGTTAAAAACGCACACAGAACCAACTGAATGCTGTGGTGGTTCACCTGGTAGAGAGATGGTTTTTCGTTGCTCGGTTGTTTTAAACATTTTCTTTCGGCTCGTGTTGGTTGACGCTTGAGATAGTGGTGGTGAACTGGCGCTTGACAGCGCAGATGTCAACGGTACGTTACGGGTGTTATGCGGGTTTGGAATAGGGATGGGTAAGATGATTTCCGTATTTTGATATTCGATATTTTAATGTTGTTTTATTTTAATTCAAATCCGTTACTTTAAAGTTCATTTCTAGTAATATAATTTAAGAGCAAAATGAATAATTTATTATGTACAGTAAATTTAGGTTAATTTCCAATGTAAGCAATTTGGCAGGTTACAAGTTGTCAAAGTGATGACCTAGCTTGTAGACCTTCTCTGCCGGTGTTATCAAGCGATCCATAAAGCTATTGTTGTCCAATGGGATCAAAGGTGGAATGGGCCGAAGTTTAGATTTTAGAATTTTGGCCAATTTTCAGAACGGAAAACAGAACAGAAAATCGTGCGGTAGACTAAATTCTCCGTGTTGGGAATGCATGAGCAGTATTGGTTGGTTCTGAAAGTTTTGCAGGGTATGCAAAGAACTAAAATATTCAATAGTTTATCGTAAATATTTTTAAGCTTCAATGAATTTGTCAAAGATTCTGGATAGTTTTCGAGTCGATTCATATCAGGCAAAAAAGGATCAAATCTCGGGTACTTATTCAAAAGGACGTATGTTATTTTGAAAACAAAGATTCAAACGACAATTTGCCCAATCTGATGGCACTCCCACGCAAACAAACACCACCAACAGGTAGCTGAAGGCTTCTCCTACCTGTCTGTGGTGATAGTTTGCGTGGGAGTGCTATCAGATTTCACATATCGACGTTTGAATCTTTGTTTACAAAAACACATAAGTCCTTTTGAATAAGTACCCGAGAAATAGTGACTTTTAGCTTTAAAAGAGTGACCAAATAGTGACTTTGAATTTCATTTGCAATGACAAAAATTGACTTTTATATGAAGTTAATAAGGCCAATACAAATTATTTTCAAAAATTATGTCTCTAATATCTTTTGGCCGAAAATTTCAATTTGAAAGGGCAATTAATTCTGCTAAAAATATGAAATGCCAAAACATTATTTAACAAATCCGAAGAAAAACAAACTATGTATTTCGATCTCAACACTAATGACGGTACTGACGTCTTCCATCTGTCAAGTCGAGTCAAGTATGAGTCACAGATCAATGTTTATAAAGTGATGGAATAGTTCGTTTTAGGACAAATGAAATCTGACGAATTTGTTTTCTTTTTTCTTTTTAATATTTATTTTTGAATTTTTCGCCCCTTTCACCACTGAAAAACACAATTTGAGGCAAGTCATACAAAATAAGGTGCAATAATATTCAATATGGGTTCTAACTTATTCGTAAAATCTTCGCTCGTGTGTGCAAATCGCACTTTTTCATGATAGAAATTTATTTTAAAATTTGTTTCAACATTGATTTAATTTGACTCACAAAGTTTATAATCTGAACCCTAAGAATCATTTCGAAACTTAAAGAATTTGTTAAGAAAATTATTTTGAGCTTTTTAGTGGAATATCTTCACTTGTCATAAGACGAGTTCGTACTATCCCATTTAATTCCACCACTTGATTGTAACACTGACAGATACGTATTTCGATCTCATCAGTAATGCCGTCTTCAGTGTCTCGTACTTGACTCAACAATTAAGTGGTGGAATTCAATGGGATTGTACAAACTCGTCTTATGACAAGTTAAAGAATTTGTTAAAAATTTCGAAAAGCACAAACAAGAAGTTCGAGCTCCCAATCAGTAAGTCAAGCTCAAAATAATAAAAATCTTTAAAAAATCACGATCTTGATGGAACATTCAAAGCTTATGTAGTCTCGAATGTCTAAATTGTCATTAGATCATATTTTGTAAAACGTTAAAGTATTTATCGGAACAGATGTCAAGAGACCATTCATTTAGCTACAAACGAAAAAAAATAGGCCGTTAGGGATCACTTACGTAATAAATCAAGACAAAATTTTCAAAACGACTTATCTGCTTTTGTAAACAAAGATTCAAACGACGATTTGAAGAATCTGATAGCTCTCCCACGCAAACCAACACCATCAATAGTTAGGTGAAGGTTTCCGCTACCTGATGACGGTGTTGGTTTGTGCGGGAGAGCTGTCAGATTCGTCAAATCGTCGTTTGAATCTTTGTTTAGAAAAGCAGATAAGTCGTTTTGAAAATTTTGTCTTGAAATGTTCTACTCCCAAAGTCCTTTGCAGTATTAGGCGATGATTCAAAATTTTCCATTTTATTCAGAAAAAATCCCTTGTTTCAAAATATATGTGTTTGTGAGTAAAAAATATTTGTCATAAAAAATCTGAAAAGCTTGTTAGTTTTGGGTATGCACTGATGAGCATTGAGCATTAGATCAAGTCATCGCTCACTAATGATTTCCCCGAGAAAAACAGGAAATGTATCTAAAATTGTGTAGGATTAGGATGAAAATATCAGAATTTTATTGAAAAGATGTATCGGAATACTCAGCAGTTCAATTGACAAGGTGTAGAGTTTAATAGTATTTAAAAGAAGTTTTTCAAATAAACAGGGTCTGCTATTAGCCTTATGAATACATTCAGGATTACAATTCCCTGTGCCTGTGCCCATCTTGCTTGCATCACTATATACTCAATTGCATCACAGTGACATAAAACCCTTTCAATCAATCGCTGTTAAAAATCTAATAAGAACTCCGAATTTCAGAGCGAGTTTGAAGTCACTAAGAAGTTGCAAACAGCTTTTGGGCCAAAAAGTATGTACTAAGTGGTAATTTTTCTTCTTCTTCTTATTGGCATTACATCCCCACACTGGGACAGAGCCGCCTCGCAGCTTAGTGTTCATTAACCTTCTGTCTGTGCTCAAAAAAACTTACGTTGTCTGTGCTCTGGGGTCAAATTGACCCCAAATTGAAATTGCTATAACTTTTTTAATGTTTGGCCAATTTTGGATTTATGGGGCTGTTTCGAAAGATAATTTAATCATCTTTCAGGTCGTTACCAAATATTGACTATTGGTGGGCGGGTACATCGCGGGGAGGGGTTTTAGTGAACAAGGGTATAAAACCAGTGATTTTTCATGATTATTTTACTTATATCCGAAAATCCTACCCATTTTGAACTGCACCTGGTTTAAAAAGGTTATGCAGGAAGGCATGTGCTCTGGCATGAGGCGTTGCAAAGTTTAGAACTCGGCCGCCAGGTGGTGGTATATTTGAAATCATTATTTTGGACTACTTAAGATATTCCGATATATAGAATTCTCCACAGTGTAAATATTCTTATCGCACAAATTTAAAAATTGGAAGACGTACTCATTATATTGAGCACCGCTTTGTAGTCCTGGACATCCTGAACAATGTTGCCGAATACAACTTGGTTGTAGGTATGAAGGATCTCAAGCTAAAGCAATATTTCAAACATGCAAGAATATTGCAAGTACGCTAGCGCCGCCTATTTGTAAATTTCCTAATTATTTATTCCGTCACATGACAGTCCATTCCCACCAGACGAACTTTATTAAAGACGTCATCTTTACAAATTTCAAATTTGTGCGATAAGAATATTTACAATGAGGAAAATTCCATATATCGGAATTACTTGAGTAGTCTAAATTAATGAATTCAAATATACCGCCACCTAGCGACCAAGCTCTAAACTAATCAATGCCTCATATCAAAGCACACGCCTTCCTGCATAACCTTTTTGAAAAGGTGCAGTTCAAAATGGGTAGGACTTTCAGATATAAGTAAAATAAGCATGAAAAATCACTGTTTTTGTACCTTTTTTACGAAAACCCCTCCCCGCGATGTACCCGCCCACCTATAGTCAATCTTTGGTAACGTCCTGAAAGATGATTAAATTATCTTTCGAAACAGCCCCAAAAATCCAAAATTGGCCAAGCATTAAAAAAGTTATAGCAATTTCAATTTGGGGTCAATTTGACCCCAGAGCACAGACAACGTAAGTTTTTGAAAAAGTACACTGTAGCGCATATCTTCAAGATTTTTAAAATGAATTTGCACCTAGGAGACAGATCTCGGCGAGTTTTACCAAACTACCAAAAATTAGGAGATTCGGTTGAAAATTAAAAAAATGGCAGCCACTCAAAGTGGCCTGGGGTCATATTGACCCCAGAGCACAGACAAAAGGTTAAGCACTTCCACAGTTATTAACTGCGAGGTTTCTAAGCCAGGTTACCATTTTTGCATTCGTATATCATGAGGCTAACACGATGATACTTTTATGCCCAGGGAAGTCGAGACAATTTCCAATCCGAAAATTACCTAGACCGGCACCGGGAATCGAACCCAGCCACCCCTCAGCATGGTCTTGCTTTGTAGTCGCGCGTCTTACCACACGGCTAAGGTGGGCCCCTTATTTTTTTCTTAACGGAACCAAGTCAATAGTTTCAAATAGTGCCATTTTTCCGAGAAAAAGTGACTTTACTGACTTGAGGTTGAAAATAGAGACTTTTTAGTGACTGACCTGAAAAAAGTGACCAAGTCACTAAAAAGTGAATCGCTACCAGGCCTGATATGTAAATCTTCTAAGTCTTTCAACAGATAAAGGCGGTTTTAACGTTTAAAATCTTACATGATTTCGTGACGGTCCCCAATTTCAGTTTTCTGATTTGACACCCAGTACCTTTGGGCAAGACGTTGTCCAATGTCAAAACTACAGTGTTTGAAATAAGCTTAGAACCTGTGGTTAGTGGTTATGAAATTAGGTTAAACAAACATCTCATAATTAAATGTGCTCTCATAAATCGAAAACTCATTCAATTATCATGAAATTTGGAGGAAATGTTATTCAAACGTGAAAAGTTGAGGTATACTTTTTGAGGTTTTGTCCGGCATTCGATCATTGTGCGTGGGCTTGGTGGTTCGTGTTTGCTCAGTAAATTTATGAACATGATAAGGATACTACATAATTCAGGTATGTAGTCGTGTATTGCAGTGAAACCCTTTTATCGAAAACTAAACAATGATTGATCTTGTTTTATCCCACGTTTTTGAAGGTCAATCTCAATAAGGCAAAACTTAAATAAAAATAAGAGATGATTAAATTGATGCCTTTGAAAATTCAATGTGAATTGTGGTTGCTGGTTTATGTGGCTCATTCTAGGGTTTTTAGTACCGTCCTTTTTTGGCGAGTCCCGGTACTACGGTACTGAACCCCTCAGTACCGGGAGTACCGGGAAAATACCGGTACTGGAAGATTTTTTTTTTCGAAAATCATTAAAATCAATAAAAAGTCAGAATTCAATGGTAACGATTCAAACTTTATTCATTGCTTTGTATGTATTCAACACTTGTCTTGGGGCTTGTCCTTAGCACAGCATATTCAATGTTTCGTCAGACATACGGGATCGTATTTTAGTAGCGAAGCTTCCAGAAACAGAGAAAGCTCTTTCTGAAGAAGGGCGAACTGTTGCTAGTGAATCATGAAGCATTGACAAGTATTTTCCTTTAAGCTTTTTCTGAGTCGTTGTAAGTTAACTCTTGTCTTACAATCTTTACGAATCCTGGTGCAGTAATCGAATTTACAGGAACACTCTTGCCTCAAGCGGGGACGATTTTGAAAAATACTGCTGATACTTTTTTTGGGATGTGACGATGTCGTTGCGGTTTGATTGTCTTGAGGTACGTCATAGGACGCCTGACGTTTGTCCTAATTGATTGTCGCTGTCGCCATTGCTGACAAGGATAGGGCACTAAATATCAACGAAGAAAAAATGAGTACGTTTTGACAGATAGGGGACGATAACAAAGAGAACCGCAGCGACAATCGTCCTTTATAGTGTATTAACTATTGTCAAGTGTTTGAAATTTTAGTAAAAAAATTAATATCTTTCTTATTAGCTGCTGCATTCAAAAAATGTGGTTTTAACCATAAGAAGTTTTAACCAAAACTTTTTCCTTAGTACCGAAAATACCGGTACTTTCATTGAGTCAGTACCGGTATTTCGGTACCGAAAATTGGTCGGTACTCCCGGGAAATCCGGTACCGGTACTCCCGGTACTAAAACCCTAGCTCATTCCTAAGAGAGCAATAATACATCTTTTCCCATAACATGTTTAAAAAATCAAAATTAACGTTCTGTTACCATACGCAAGCACGTAGCTTGTAATTAAGTTATTGTTTTTTTTTCTTCTTCATAACACAATTTAAAACCACCCATCTCTATACACATCTTCTATAAAGCCAGTTCAGTTAGCAGGGACCTCGCACCCAAATAAAGAAGTGATTGAAGCGAGAACCTGCGTCGGGTTGGTCCGCAAAATCCATGCGGCTGTTGTTGTTGTCGTGTTTGCAGTCGTTCCTTTTCCCGCCCGATGATTACAAGCTTCACTCCTTTTGCGCAAAAATCTCGGCGGTATGCCAAAGCCGTGTTTTTGTTGTTGCCTGGACCGGGGACGGATGCTGAACTGCCCACGGGTTCAGCATTTGAGTGAGTTCTTTTTTTTTAAAGCGTTTTGCTTACGTCTCTAAGAAACTATGTTCCACTCATAGCCGGGGGCACAGACAACGGAATAGTTAAGCGAACGGCACCAACGTTGGTCGAAGCTTAACCGATGGATGCTGAGAAAATCAATCCCCAGCCGTGTACCTCATCTTCAAGCTGCAAAAGAATGGCTAAATGGAAGCGGAACATCCAGGCTGGCGGTACAGGACAGCGAGATACAGAAACTTGTTCTAACAACTTTATTTTTCATCTCTGTAATGTCTAAATAATTTAGCGAATCGCTGCGTTGGATCTGTACCTTTCAATCGAATGCAATGAGGAGAAACTGCACCATAAAAATGGCTTGTCGGTGCGACCGTTTCCATCTTCATCCCCGTGGGTTGGACTGAATGGTAGGAAGAATCTAGAGATGAGGTAAAAAAAAAAGAAAAAGTTGCAACCTGTCGGGAGTTGTTCATGATGTACTCGCTAGTTTTTTTAACAACTGGCTTTATCACGCGGGGGCGTGCTTTAGTGCTATTGCTGATGCTAGAATTTAATAAACCTCGTAATGTTATTGTGCAAGACATGGCTTGTTTACTAAAGCACTATCTACACTAAAATGTAATTTACTGTTGGACATTGCTGAACTGTATGAACTCGGGATTAATGGGCCGTGACTCTAGAGTGAAAATGTTTCCATGAGGAACGTGTTGCGGCATCAGCTGTAAGGCAAAGCCATGAAAGGCCGTTAAAAATGCTTAGGTAAATAATTGAAATGATACTTGAAGACTTCTGTAAAATCAAAGTAAATTTGTACGGCTTATGGGGTTTTTCTCCAATACTGAACTGTAGAAAAATTTAACCCGTTTGGATTACCCAAGAATGACAAAGCCATGAAATAGCAACATCGTTCATATTGTAAATTGGGTGGTTGTAACGGTAGTCAGATAATGTTTCTACCCGAAAGGCTATTCCCTGCAATAGTGCATTTATATCAATTATCATCATTTACTTGTAATAGTTGAACATCCTCTTTCCAATTCAAAGCCAACATTACGCGAAGCGTTTATGGGAAACATAGAAGGGTGTCGAAATTATCGCATCATACTTTGCCACCAATTATGCTACGCTTTCACGAAATATCATCAAGGCACGTAAAACAACAGAAAATTGGTACTAATCTACCATGGTGGGACTAATTGGCGGACCAATAAGAAACTATCGCTCCAATCGAACGATGTACTCTTCCTGCGACGTCCTTTCCTTTGCCCCCGCCCATATTGAAGACACTTTTATTACGCGCAATTATTTTTGTTTTATGAACCATCCCCACCGACAACCACGACGACGACGGGAGCCACCGTCGCACCTTCCCGCGTGCAATTCGATTTTAATGAAAAAGTGCGATCAAACAAGGCTTGTTTGCTTGGTTTACTCGCTTATTAGCCTCCTGCCATCATCATCGCACCACGACGCGATTATTGGTGTGCCACGACGAAATGGCGCTGAAAGGGGTGCTTAATAAACGCGTTGCGCTATCTCATTAAATTTGCTTGCCCATTTTTATTCCTGCCCTTTCGCCGCGCGGCTTTCCGCCATTCGTGCTGCAGCCCAAATTGACTTTTTCTCCTTTTTAGGCTTTTTCGTGCAGAAAAGTGTTCGGGGAGACTAAAACATTATTTATGATTATTTATGATCGATTGAAGCAGGTATAGGAGGCGATTCTATGCAATGGCTATGTTCGCACATCGATGCATGCATGTTTCCGTCCCAAGTAATATTTTTGGTTTTGTAACAGCTTTGATGATCAAGATCCTTTAGTTTTACTTAGCGTTGGCATCAACTAATCTGGATAAACGAATAATGTATATGATCATTTTTACCTTTTTCCTCTTTTTATTTTTAAATGATTTAAATTGGAAAATTTGATTGAAGTCATATTTATTCATAACAATGCATGTCAGCTTCATCTCATTGGTTTGAATTGACATATATGTCAGTGGGGTTCTCATTTCCCAAATTCTGAAGAGAAAAAGTGCCATACAGTCGAATATTCTCTTTTCAGTCACCTGCGTTAACAAAATAGTTATTTGCTCTGGAAGTTTTAACACCCATCTCCCGTATTTCTTTCAATTTAGTTGAACAAACTTGTTTTTGATTAGTCACAAGTGAGAGTGGCGACAACGACGACAACAAACAATCGTAACATCGAATAGCACCTCATCTTAGTTGTAATTGAAATCGTCGTCCTTGTCGCGCCGTTACTCACACGCAGGTACCAAAGGCCTTTGCCACGACACCACAGTGACAATCCAACCAGCGAGCGGTAATTATATACCCCGAAGCCCCCAACTGTGCTTAACCGTCTTCGTTTGTTGAATGTAATTAAATAATTATGGGCCCTAAATAGCTCATCATTACTTTTTATAACCTTATATTCACTGTACTTCACATGGGTGCTGACATGCGGACACCTGTTATTTTCGCAAAGTGAGTGATGGCAACTTTAGAAAGGCATGATCGAACATGTGAGAAATCTTGGTTGCAAAACGCATTTTATAAAGTTGTTGTTTTTCTAAACTAGTTTTCCGTGTTTTCTTAACACTATGATCCTTATTTGCTATGATACATTTTTAGTTTTTATTAATACATTTAAATTGCCTCTGGAAGTTATGATTTTTTCCCATTACTAAATTGAATCATGTGGGAATTACAATGTTTTAACCTTAAGCTAAGCTCAACCTAATTTATACTAGGGGTTAAAAGAGCTAATCGTTGCAATAGAAGATTTCGATTTTTGTCTTACATTCATTCATTTTTTTCATTTCATTTATTTAGTTAACATCTAAACAGATAACACTGAATCAACAATTTGACGCAACAATGCACGGTTCGAGGCCGCATCTCTCCATCCTCGGATACGCCCCACGCTCGCCAAGTCGTTTTGCACCTGGTCTGCCCATCTCGCTCGCTGCGCTCCACGCCGTCTCGTACCTGCCGGATCGGAAGCGAACACCATCTTTGCAGGGTTGCTGTCCGGCATTCTTGCAATATGTTCTGCCCATCGTACCCTTCCGGCTTTAGCTACCTTCTGGATACTGGGTTCGCCGTAGAGTTGGGCGAGCTCATGGTTCATTCTTCGCCGCCACACACCGTCTTCATGCACACCGCCAAAGATGGTCCTAAGCACCCGTCTCTCGAATACTCCGAGTGCTTGCAAGTCCTCCTTGAGCATTGTCCATGTTTCATGTCCGTAGAGGACAACCGGTCTTATTAGCGTCTTGTACATGACACATTTGGTGCGGTGGCGAATCTTTTTTGACCGCCCGTAGGCTCGACTTCCACAGATGATGCGCCTTCGTATTTCACGACTAACATTGTTATCAGCCGTTAGCAAGGATCCAAGGTAGACGAATTCCTCGACCACCTCGAAGGTATCCCCGTCTATCGTAACACTGCTTTCCAGGCGGGCCCTGTCGCGCTCGGTTCCACCCACAAGCATGTACTTTGTCTTCGACGCATTCACCACCAGTCCAACTTTTGTTGCTTCACGTTTCAGTTGGGTGTGCAGTTCTTCCACCTTCGCAAATGTACGGCCGACAATATCCATGTCATCCACGAATAAATTGACTGGATCTGTTGAAAATCGTACCCCGACTGTTGCACCCGGCTCTCCGCATGACACCTTCTAGCGCAATGTTGACAGGCACGAAAGTCCATCACCTTGTCTTAGTTCTCGGCGCGATTCGAACGAACTGGAGTGTTCGCCAGAAATCTTCACACAGTTTTGCACACCATCCACCGTTGCTTTGATCAGTCTGGTAAGCTTCCCAGGGAAGCTGTTCTCGTCCATAATTTTCCATAGCTCTACGCGGTCTATACTGTCGTATGCTGCCTTGAAATCAACGAACAGATGGTGCGTTGGGACCTGGTATTCACGGCATTTTTGAAGGATTTGCCGTACAGTAAAGATCTGGTCCGTTGTCGAGTGGCCGTCAACGAAGCCGGCTTGATAACTTCCCACGAACTCGTTCACTAATGGTGACAGACGACGGAAGATGATCTGGGATATCCCTTTGTAGGCGGCATTAAGGATGGTGATCGCTCGAAAGTTCTCACACTCCAGTTTGTCGCCTTTCTCGTAGATGGGTCATATAACCCATTCCTTCCACTCATCCGGTAGCTGTTCAGTTTCCCAGAATCTGACTATCAGTTTGTGCAGACAAGCGGCTATATTTTCCGTGCCCATCTTGATGAGCCATCTACCAGCTGCTTTATTGGTCTTTAGCTGTTGGATGGCATCCTTAACTTCCCTCAAGGTGAGGGCGTAGTCATCTCCTCCGCTGCCTTGACTTTCACTGCCTGTACTCTCAGCGCCATTCAAATGTTCCTCGTAGTGCTGCTTCCACCTTTCGATCACCACACGTTCGTCCGTCAAGATGCTCCCATCCTCATCCCGGCACATTTCGGCTCGCGGCACGAAGCCTTTGCGGGATGCGTTGAGCTTCTGATAGAACTTGCGTGTTTCTTGAGAACGGCACAGCTGTTCCATCTCCTCGCACTCCGCTTCTTCCAGGCGGCGTTTCTTCTCCTGAAAAAGGTGGGTCTGCTGTCTCCGCTTCCATCTATAACGTTCCACGTTCTGTCGGGTGCCTTGCTGCAGCGCGACCGCCCGCGCTGCGTCCTTCTCCTTCAGAATTTGTCTGCACTCTTCGTCGAATCAATCGTTCCGTCGATTTCGTCCCATATACCCGACGTTGTTCTTCGCTGCGTCATTAATGGCTGCTTTGACTGTATTCCAGCAGTCCTCAAGAGGGCCGATCGAGTTCATCCCTCTTCCGGCAACGCTGCCTCGAGATGTTGCGCGTATGCAGTGGCGACATCAGGTTGCTTCAGTTGCTCTAGGTCGTACCGCGGCGGTCGTCGGTACCGAACATTGTTGATGACGGATAGTTTTGGGCGCAGTTTAACCATCACCAGATAGTGGTCAGAGTCGATGTTAGCGCCACGATATGTCCTGACGTCGATAATGTCGGAGAAGTGCCGTCCATCAATCAGAACGTGGTCGATTTGTGATTCAGTCTGCAGTGGTGATCTCCAGGTGTACCGATACGGGAGGCTGTGTTGGAAGTAGGTGCTGCGAATGGCCGTATTCTTGGAGGCGGCGTACTCACGTTCCAGCTGCGCGTGGAATGCGTCCTTATCATCATCAGTGCTTCCGGAGTGTGGGCTATGGACGTTTATTATGCTGAAGTTGAAGAACCGGCCTTTGATCCTCAACCTGCACATTCTTTCATTAATCGGCCACCACCCGATCACGCGCCTTTGCATATCGCCCATCACTATGAAAGCTGTTCCCAGCTCGTGTGTGTTGCCGCAGCTCTGGTAGATGGTATGATTACCTCTAAACGTTCGCACCATTGATCCCTTCCAACAAACCTCCTGCAGCGCTACGATGCCGAATCCATGGCCCTTGAGCACATCGGCGAGTATGCGTGTGCTCGCGATGAAGTTGAGAGATTTGCAGTTCCACGAACCGAGTGTCCAATCGCTAGTCCCTTTTCGTCGCAGTGGTTTTCGCCGATTGTTCCGGTCCGTACTCTCTTGTTGGTTGTGCGTTGCATGTGTTTTATTTAAAGGCTGGCTTGCAGGGCCTGACACCAAACCCCCTAAAATTCCGGAAGACCATTGCTCCTTATTCCCGGTGGACCATGGTGCACAGTTTCACTTAGAGTCCCTTGCTGGCACTCGGACGATGATCAGCCGCCCCTAACATGGAGAACAGACGCTGTTGTGAGCCGATCCTGACATGGAGAACAGACGCTCAGTAAGATTTGCACCTCCGGAGAGGAGCAAACCCTCCCTTCCCTGTCATGTAATTCAGTAATTTTACACCAGCTACTACACGTTGAAATGGTTCGGTATTCTTGTTTGTATTAGAAAAAACATCAAAAAAGCTTATGTGGTGCATTTTGGACTGTTCTCCCATACGTAGTAGGAGTAAATAGAAGATTTTATTTAACGGAACGAAACGTAACCAAAAAAACAGATTTCGCCATGCTCAAATATTGCGGAATTTCGTTTCGAATCACTTGAAACGATCTTTTTTAAATACCGCATATATCCTTACGTATTCAACTAGATTCCATCACCTCCAAATTTATTCACATTTCACGACTTAAAACTCAAAAATAAAACTGTAAGCATATTTTAACTTTTTAATGATTATATTTTCATTCAATGTAAAATGGGTCATATGCAAATGATTCAATCACAAGTTATTTGAAGTAATACGAATACTTACTCAAAAGGTTGCTTACTCATTACTTATATTTGAAATAGTTCAAAAAGGCTGGGAAGATATTATTTATGCATGATTACTGCTCCTGGACTTCAGCTCATAGGTCCGATATTCATCCCACGATTAACAAAGACTTGAGATGGAATTAGATCTGCTTTTTATTTTTGTGCTTTCTTTCTGGAGTAAGCACGCATATTATTAAAAAGTTGCGACGAAATCGGTGCTGTATTTCTTCAATTTGCGATGAGATGAATATATGTTCATTGAGATGGAAAACGGAAAACGGTATACGCAGCAATTGATTTTTCCTTACTTCAATGAACCCATATGATCACACATCTAATAGAATTCGAGCAAGCTTGAGTTCTGTAACATCACGTATGTTTTGAGAAACAAAATTTTTGAAATATTTCAACTATTTGCAAATAATATTATTTTTCATGAAAAGCTAAAAACTAAATTGTGATTTGATAGTCATAGCAAAGGAGAAGCTACGCGTCCATATTGTGGTACATGTAGGTACATAGTCTTCCACATTTACACCTCTCAATTTATAGAGGTAATCTTCTTGATTTATAACCGGGGCATCAAGACCCGAACACCATTTGCAATGTAACCCACGCTCGTACCACGCCCTGCAGAAAAGATTAAGATCACGACAAGCAGCAACTACAGCATACACGTCTTCGCAATCGAGGTACTAATTTAAATCTGTCTTTCGAAGGAAAAGCAACTATTAGTGAAAATCAGCGAATCTGTTCGGCGTAGATCCTCATTGGCATTAATTCCAATAGTCGTTCATAGCTTATATTAATTCATCTATCGGAAAATGGTCTTTGCTAATCTCTTCAGCATTGGAAGACTTCTCTCAACGTGCAATTTCATTACAGTGAAGTTGCCAATCTGTACTTACGCCTAAATAGAATGTTTTGAATGTCAAACCAGCGATCAGTCACAAAAGCCTGCGGTAATAAGTTAGAGTGGAAATCGTTTTCTGCACTGTTTTCAAAAGAGCTAAAGGTAAACCTGGAGGCGTAAATGGGCACACAGAACTCGGTTGGAACACGCTCGGCGCAATTACGTTGTTAATAGCTGATGGATAATTTATAAAAACAACTACATCATTTCTTAATTTTGTTTCAACGTCCAAGAGTTCAGGCAATTGAAGAACTGAAAACACCCAACTCGACTTTATGGTTCGAGCCGAGGGGGGGGGGACCCTGAGCTGCTGACCGGAGTGTGATTAATGATACAAAAATTATATGTTTGTGCTCTGCAACTCCAAACAGGCAGGCAAATGTTGCACTGCCCAGTCCGCTTGGCACTCCGTGAGGGTGTGAGCTGGTGCCAGAGGAAACCCGGTTCCTGAACCGCGCAGTGCTGGGCGAACCTGAATGCGAGCACACAAAAGTTTAAGAAAATATTAAGATAAAAAATTTCTTATATCTCATTCTCCTCGCTCGATTGCAAACCGCCGCCTTCTGATGGTGGCTGCCATCTTTAAAAGCTTCACTTAAGAGGAGCCGCTCCTTGCCAAGATGCTGGCCTGCTGATGGTTGCTCTGATAAGGGTATACTGTATTTTTGAACTTCTAAGTGTTGAATGGTGCCAATCTATGTTCACGCTCACGATTTTTATTCATTCTGTTAAATTTTCATTTTAAATTGATTTGCAGAGGTGTACAATAAATTGTCTTCAACGAGGTAATGAAATGCAATCGAAATAGTTGATTCTGATCCATCGAGTTATGCATGCATCAGTCTCATCAGTTCCGTCCAAAAACACTATTCTACTTCCAGTATTGAGACTCAAAAACCTAGCTTTTTTATACATTTCACAAGTAATTTTTAACTAAGTCATAATAGTAATATTGTTCTTTGTTTCTTTATTGCAACGCCACGCATACCCCCATTGAACAATCCTTTCCACCCTATTCCGGCAACCGTTGGCGTTGTGTCGGTTCGTTGCCATGATAAGCTTTGTGGCCTCATCATTTGTTACAGCTCCATTCCGAATTGCCTGGCTGGCTATTTCGTTCAACGCTGACCCGACCCGACTCCGCCGCAGTATCTCCGGGCGAGGCAGTCGGAAATTGAATAAGCTGGTTTTCGAATTTACATATTTATAAATTTTAATAATAATGATATTCTCATTTATTATTAAATTTGCCTTCCATGGGTTTCGTTCCCTGGTCTGCTCCCAACCGGGCGATAAGATATAAAGGTAGGAGCCCCCTGCCAAGTGCGTGGCGGTGCGGCAATTGAGGAAAAATGGGAAAAGGCAGTTCCACTTCGAAGGTACATTACTCTTGGGCGCGCATGATAAATAAAACAATATCGAACTGTGTGCAGGCAGAAAGGGTATCTTAATGGGGAACCAATATCATGGCACTCCCAGTGGGGGGTTGTTGGAGAGTTACGGAAAGTCAACTGCCGGGAGATCGAATCGAGAGCATGATTTTTCACCCTCGGCCTTGCATGGCCCAAGGGATCATTAGTGATTGGAAAAAAGAATTTATTTTGTAGCATTTACCGACGCTTCGCGACGTTTTATGAGTACAAATATGTTTTGGTTGTTTTCATTGGAAAATAATATGAAAGCCAACTTAGTTTCTCTGGCTGGCATCTTTTGAGAAATAATTTAGGAATTTCTTTTAAAAAATTCAAATAGTTAACGAAGATCCAGTAAAAACAACATTTAAAAGATCTTTCAGTAATTTCATCAGAATCATTCTAAGAATGATCACTCGGCATTACCACAGTAGCTTTTTGCCTTCTTCTCGTACAATAGAAAGGATATCCAGTTTCCCGCGAGTGGTGATGGCCGCCAGCTTGCCTGCGGGTTAGTCTCTGATTTGACGTTTGTGGAGATCAGGTGATCACGTGATCTACGATGAATTACATCCCCGCAACTTCGACGTCGTGGCGCTGCAGGAGATTTGCTGGACAGGGCAGAAAGTGTGGAAAAGCGGTCATCGAGCGGATACCTTCTACCAAAGCTGTGGCACCACCAACGAGCTGGGAGCCGGCTTTATATTGCTGGGTAAGATGCGCCAATGCGTGATTGGGTGGCAGCCAATCAACGCAAGGATGTGCAAGCTGAGGATTAAAGACCGTTTTTCAGCTATAGCATCATCAACGTGTACTGCCCACACGAAGGGAGACCCGACGACGAGAGAGAAGCGTTCTACGCACAGCTGGAGCGCCCACTGCGGGACGTCAAAATCGTCATTGGTGACATGAACGCACAGGTAGGAAGGGAGGAAATGTATAGACCGGTCATCGGACCGGATAGTCTGCATACCGTATCGAACGACAACGGCCAACGATGCATAAAATTCGCAGCCTCCCGCGGAATGGTAGTCCGAAGCAGCTTCTTTCCCCGCAAAAATATTCACAAGGCCACATGGAGATCACCTAAACAAAAAGGAAAATCGACCACGTTCTAATCGACGGTAAATTCTTCTCCGACATCACGAACGTACGCACTTACCGCAGTGCGAATATTGAATCCGACCACTACCTCGTTGCAGTATGCCTACGCTCAAAACTCTCGACGGTGTACAACACGCGTCGAAGTCGGACGCCGCGGCTTAACATTGGGCGGCTACAAGACGGTAGACTCGCCCAAGAATACGCGCAGCAACTGGAAGTGGCACTCCCACCGGAAGAGCAGCTAGGCGCAGCGTCTCTAGAAGATGGCTGGAGAGATATTCGATCCGCCATCGGAAGCACCGCAACCGCTGCACTTGGCACGGTGCCCTCGGATAAGAGAAACGACTGGTATGAAGGTGAATGTGAGCAGTTAGTAGAAGAGAAGAATGCAGCATGGGCGAGATTGCTGCAACACCACACGAGGGCGAACGAGGCACGATATAAAAAGGTACGGAACAGACAAAACTCGATTTTTCGGAGGAAGAAGCGCCAGCAGGAAGATCGAAACCGTGAAGAGACGGTGCAACTGTATTGCGCTAATAACGCATGAAAGTTGAGAAGTTAAACCGTTCACGTAAGGGTCACGTGCCACAGCCTGATATGTGTAAGGACATAAACGGGAATCTTCTTACGAACGAGCGTGAGGTGATCCAAAGATGGCGGCAGCACTACGAAGAACACCTGAATGGCGATTTGGCAGACGAAGATGGCGGTATGGTGATGGACCTGGAAGAACGCGTGCAGGACATAATTCTACCGGCTCCGAATCTCCAGGAAATCCAGGAGGAGATTGGCCGGCTGAAAAACAACAAAGCCCCTGGGGTTGACCAACTACCAGGAGAGCTATTTAAACACGGTGGTGAAGCACTGGCTAGAGCGCTGCACTGGGTCATTACCAAGATTTGGGAGGAGGAAGTTTTGCCGCAGGAGTGGATGGAAGGTGTCGTGTGTCCCATCTACAAAAAGGGCGATAAGCTGGATTGTAGCAACTAAGGCGCAATCACATTGCTGAATGCCGCCTACAAGGTACTCTCCCAAATTTTATGCCTTCGACTAGCACCAATTGCAAGGGAGTTTGTGGGGCAGTACCAGGCGGGTTTTATGAGCGAACGCTCCACCACAGACCAAAGCGACGATGGATCGGGTGATTTGCGTAGTTCGAGTTTCAGGGGCATTCTCGAGTCCCTTCGAAACCCGCAGAGGGTTACGGCAAGGTTATGGCCTTTTGTGTCTGCTATTCAACATCGCTTTGGAAGGGGTAATACAAAGAGCAGGGATTAACACGAGTGGTACAATTTTCAATAAGCCCGTCCAGCTATTTGGAAGGAAGCCTACATCAGACTGAAGAGGGAAGCCAAGCGGATCGGACTAGTCATCAGCACGTCGAAGACGAAGTACATGATAGGAAAAGGATCAAGAGAAGACAATGTGAGCCACCCACGGCGAGTTTGCATCGGTGGTGAAGAAATCGAGGTAGTAGAAGAATGTGTGTAGTTGGGCTCACTGGTGACTGCCGACAATGATGCCAGCAGAGAAATTCGGAGACGCATAGTTGCTGGAAATCGTACGTACTTTGGACTCCGCAAGACGCTCCGATCGAAAAGAGGTCGCCGCCGTACCAAACTGACAATCTACAAAAGGCTCATTAGACCGGTAGTCCTCTACGGACACGAGACCTGGACGATGCTCGTGGAGGACCAACGCGCACTGGGAGTTTTCGAAAGGAAAGTGCTGCGTACCATCTATGGTGGGGTGCAGATGACGGACGGTACGTGGAGGAGGCGAATGAACCACGAGTTGCATCAGCTGTTGGGAGAACCATCCATCCTTCACACCGCGAAAATCGGAAGACTGCGGTGGGCCGTGCACGTAGTCAGAATGTCGGACAGTAACCCGGTGAAAATGGTTCTCGACAACGATCCGACGGGCACAAGAAGGCGAGGTGCGCAGCGGGCAAGGTGGATCGATCAGGTGGAAGATGACTTGCGGACCCTCCGTAGACTGCGTGGTTGGCGACGTGTAGCCATGGACCGAGCCGAATGGAGAAGACTCTTATATACCGCACAGGCCACTTCGGCCTTAGTCTGAATAAATAAATGAATAATAGTTGATTTTATAGAACATAGTAAAGAATTTTTTTCTCAACACTTTTAATAATGTGATCGACCTCCAATACAACGACGAGTTCAAAACTAAATTCCAGAAAGAAAACATCTCTCCTCTCAGCACTTTTAAATAAATAAAGCAATAAAATAATTGAAATCCTGTTTGCGAATTTTGATCTCCGATTGCGAAAACAATATGCGTCGATTGCTGAAAAGGAGGCAACAATTTTATGTTTCTCATTAAATTTTCGACCAAAAGAGCTGTTACGTAAAACCGAATTTTTGAACGCAATTCAATCGTGTTTAGTTTTTACCTGAAGATTTTGTTTGGCTATTCTCGAAAAATGAGAAACAACATTGATTTTTTGGAAAATATTTAAAAAAAATACTTGCCGAATATTTGCTGGCCCGCCAGCAGGTGTTAATTCTTAAAATTGGCCCGTGGCTTGAAAAGATTGGGCAAGCCTGATGTAGGATATCAGGGAAAGTATTCATTAGGTCATGATTTGCTGACAATGTGATCATGGAAGATCTTACTCCAAACCAATCAATAAATTGCAAATAAAAACATCTTTTCAATTAACCATCAAAAGAGCTAGCGTGCCCCAGTAGCTAATTAAATCAGGTTATTCAATTTCCGATCTCTGCTCCGCAAGGTGTCAGGTTGTGACTCCCTTATTTTCCCACAGACACGCAGACTTGTTCCGATCGGATGATGAGTTGATTTCGCCAGTTCATATTTCCAACCGGTTTGTTGAGCAAGTCCTCACAACCACTCAGCCTTCATTAGCACATTTTCTGTTCGCATTGAATGTTTAAAAAGAAGTAAAAAAAATTAATATTCCCAACGACCGGATGAAAAAATGGCCACCGAAAGTGATCAGCAACAGAATGGTCAAAAGTTCCAGGAACGCGCTAAACTACTTCTTCATCTTGCTCGCTGGGTGGCAGACGGCGAGATGACGCTTTTGGTGGATTGTATAAAACATAATTTTATTACGTGCAGAGAGACAGCTCCAGAGCCTGTCGAATTGATATATTTCGACTAACGTCTAATTTTAAATTTCAAATGAGAACTCTCATTTTTTCTGATTGGACGATGGGCACTGACATCATGTCCTGCTGCTTTTAAGCCCTCGAGGAGCAATCCGTAAGGATGAGTTTCGGTTTGCAGCTCACGTTTCTTCGTCCGAACCGTCGCAGGATGATGGAGCAAAACATATTTTAACCAAAGCTTGTTCGAAGATGTGAACCATCTACTTGCGGAGATGCATTATGCTTGTACTTCTTCTTATAATATCAGTGATCTAATATTCCTGATTTCCGAACCCTTCACAGGTAAAAGAATGCGAAAACTCCAAACATCGGAGTCCGAAACTAACATGTTATAATTCATATAAAGCTATTCAATATTCCTCAATTTGCTGTATCTCCTCCGGGGCCATTTGGTTCCACCATCTCATATTTTCGTTGTCTGGGCCTTGATTGGATTCGGATGCTTCCTTCCTCTGACTCCAGCATCTTCTATTTTGAAACACGATCTTCACGACCGTTTCCTCACGCCCGTGCTGTAGACGGGTCCGAGACCCAACAGTCAGTGGAGGGATTCAATATTGGACGAAGCCCGCATGCAGCAAAAATGCCCAGCGTTGTGCGCAGCAGGTTCGCCCGTTTCCTCATATCTCGGTGCGATCAAACTGATCGTTTCTCCAGCCCCAAAATAGAGCCGCGGCCGGTTGGTCGCGTTCATCTTGAATTTCTTGAAAACATGTTAGTGTAACTAACTCATTATGAATGCTTGACTGCAACCATGCGGAGGACTGCGAAGGAAAACAAGAGAACCAAGAAACCAGAAATTGCTGGAATGGGCTGGCAGCGAATGTTTTGGGACCATTGTGTGGTTGAGCCCAGGAGGGCGAAAGACAGAGATGATAATATGATCCCAAGTGGGTGTTGCTGGTCCCCAGATCCGCGAGATGGATCTCCGTGCAAGCGGAGGGAGTCGCCGGTCTCGGAAGGCCGACGACGGGAGGACTCATCTTGATTCGGGCACGTACACAGCTTGAGATCGTTTGTGGGGAATGAGTTCGGAACGGTTCGGAAACTTAATTTTGAAACTTTAAATTATCTCATTATGGTTTACCTCTTTCTAATGATAGCGATGGTGTGGATGAGATTGCTGATTATTTTGTTTCGGTCATTTAAAGGGAGAGCATCTTTTTGTTACGGCATTGTTCGGGCAAACAGTATAACTGAACGTTGTGATTTGAGGTTCACTCTTGGATGATTAAAACGATGAGGTTTTTTTGTTCTTCTTCTTCTTCTTCTTCTTCTTCTTCTTCTTCTTCTTCTTCTCTAAAACTAACAAGGAATGTTGTTCGGTTATTTTGAAATGTTCTTGAAAATTTTCTATTGGCCAGTCCTATTATAAAATGTATTCTCCATTGACTAAAAAGCCCAGGTAAACATTAGAATTATATTTCTTTCGACTATATAGTACCATTATTATTTTTACGAAATGTTGCATTTGTTTTCCTAGGGCATTCTTGACTCTTAAGCTTGCGCCCAAGCTCAAGGCCTAAGGGAGGTGAAGATAGCCTTTAAAAGAAAGAGGCGCTCTAAAAAACTTCACAAGAGCCCCAGGAATCTGATCACGGCTTTGCTTTTTGACAAAGTTATACTCGCCCATGATCGTATATTTGAAACACTCTATTTTTGTTCATTTTGTAAAAAGCCTGTGAGTCGTTCAGAAAGCTAAATTTATCATCTAATCCCACAATAGTAAAATAGGCTTTACTATCTTGCTTATCTGTGGTAAGTTGAAATGATTGAGTTTGAGGGCGGATTGACAAATCGTTTACATTCACAAAATGCAAATGTTAAAATATGCGATCATGGGCAGTACTGATCTGGTTCATATTTGATTACATGCCCTGAGCCTGAGTCTTAAATATTGAGTCAGATTACATTTGAAAAAAAAGATTGGATATTAAAATACTTTTCGTTTTCGTTAGACATTTCTAACAAAAACCAAGACGTTTTACAGAAGAAAACTAAACATAGTCGACTCAGAATGATGTTATGTAGTAAACGTTTATAGAAATATTTGTTTAACATTTGTTGAAACAGCTTTATGATTTTGTTCAGCGGCGCAGCAAAATTTTTAATAATACACGACCGTATAAGGCAGTATGGATTAAGTTTAAATTTGTTTCGAAATTCCGGAATTCCGTTAAATTTCGTTAAAGCTTGTTTTTTCAGCGAAATATTTGTATTACGAAACGAAACGAAACGAAATGATTTCGCCATGCCAAATTCAGAATCACGGTTTCCTTTCGAACCACCTGAAACGAAATTTTCGAAATACCGCATATGCTTAACAATAAGGATTTAACATGCTCCTGAAGAGTAACTTTGACTCGCACTCCAGGACATTTGGTTGTAAAGTCGGATCGCAGGCAAGTACGACTGTTGGACAGTACAACTTGCCCACAGACGCTCCGACTTCAATCTGACCGATCCAAATTACATGGGGCGGAGTCAAAGTTGTTCAACACGTCGGACCATGTGTGGGGCCCTTATGTACGTACATGGCATAGATCTACTCTTTTCCATCAATTTATATCGATTTGTGGTCATTTGAATGCGTTGCATCAATTTCAGAAAATCTTTTTCCTGTTTTATTTTTTTCAAGGAGGACCTTGGCAAAAAATAATGTTTTTTTCAATAAGGCCAATACAAATTTTAAACACTATTTTGTCCTCCTGCCCCTGATTTTTTTTTTTCAAAAATAATATTTTGAGGGGCAACAAAATAAAATTCGGATAATTTTAAGGATTTTCAAAACGTTGTCAATACGTTCAAATACGAGGAGTTTTTTTTCATTTTTATTTTTTTTTGTACCCCCTCTCTTAACCTTTCGTACATAGTAGGAAAAATGTTAATTAAATATTTGTAACGGCCTAACTCTGGAACGTTAGTCGAGTGTGTCTCACATTTTTGTACACATACATAAAAAAAAGACATAACCTCAAATCGTCGAGCTGAGTCAATTGGATATAACACTATGGGTTCCAAGCCTTCTATCAAAGTTCGGTTTTGCCTCTTCCCTACCGTCTTCGCCCTGAGGTCGTACAGATGAATGCTTAACACCTAGGCATTAGACAACTGACAGGACATTCACGCAACACCCAATTGATCGGACTTGGACGGGGATCGAACCCACACTTCACGGCTCGCAAAGACTCCACACGATCGTCGCCACAATCTGTACGGCCTCGAAGTCCAAAAATTTCCAAGGATATCGGTTGGTTTTCGTGGGCTGTTCGGCCACATTGAGAGTTGACGTAAAGTCAATGTCAACTTCTCTCCACGAACAGCCCAGATAGCCGTGGTGTCGGCAGCTGGTTATTCGGCTAAGAATAACATTACGGATTGCCTGTTCCAGTGGTAAAAGTCCACCATACAGGTGACCCTAATTTTCGGTGTGATGCGGCTTTATGCTTACCGTGCCTACGAATGAATGGTTAGGGGTCTAATAAGAACTCCAACTGCAAACGGAGCCTGTGAAGCACCAGGGCCCCTTCACAGTATTTTAGCCCTGCTACGCCAACGGAGCTATGGCGTAGTTGACTGTTACTTCCGAATACATTCTTATTCAACCTCATCGTGAGGTTAAATAAGAGTAGGGTTATGAATATGTGTTTTACAGTCAACAAATTGTCACCTATATGGATTCGCATTATGCGTTTTTCATAGTACTCTGTGTCTCGTCCTTGACGTTTGGCTTCGGCTACTTTGTTCAATCTCAACGTGAGGTTAAATAAGATGGGGTTATGAATATGTGTTTTACTTAGTTTTCAACAAATTGTCACCTATATGGATTCGCATTATGCGTTTTTCACAGTGTACTCTGTGTCTCGTCTTTGACGTTCGGCTTTGGCTACCCTTGTTCAATCTCATCGTGAGTGTGGGGTTATGAAATGTGTTTT